>NW_022196912.1:7219587-7249895 GCF_008632895.1 Mastomys coucha | reverse complement strand
TTAAGAAAATACTAGTAGTGATGCATTATTTTGAAATATACAGTTAATATGTTTGGAGTTATTTAAAAAATTTATATTGAGAAAAATGTATGTATCTTCAGTATTACTGTAGACAAGCATCTACATAAGACTGTTAAATTGATTGTTGTTTTATACCAAACAACTTTTATAATACTTATTTTTATTGTTATAATATTTTATAAATTTTAAGGAATATGACAAAAAAGATATTGTAGATATTGAAGGGGGGTCTCTGGGAGGAGTTGGGGTACAAAAGGGAAATAAGAATGTGATTTAAAATGTTTTTTAAATGTTAACAAATTCAGATAAATTGAGATCATGTAACTTTTCTCAACATAACGCAATAAAAGTTAAAAAAAAAGAATTTAAAACACTGAAAAAGAAGAAAGGAGAATGAGAAATATATTAACATAATCACATTCTGAAATGGAATTCATGCTGACACATTCACAGTATTAAACATATCACATAAAAACTTTGAAACAAAGAGAAAATTTTGGCAGCAGAAGGAACACCTGTAAGTTTCTAGACTAATTACAGAGGAAGAAAAGAAAAGCTACCGGCCAAAGCAATAAAACTAAAAGTAATGGGACAATATCTTTAAGTAACTACCAATTAGCCAATCTACCCATGAAAATAATCTTCAAAAATGAAAACAAAAGCAGCCTTTTCATACAAAAACTGAGACAACATTTTGTCAACTAACTCCCAGCACTTGGGAGGCAAAGGCAGGTGGATTTCTGAGTTCGAGGCCAGCCTGGTCTACAGAGTGAGTTCCAGGACAGCCAGGGTGACACAGAGAGACCCTGTCTCGGAAAAGAAAAGCAGTAGCATGGAACCTTTCAGACATGAAGATCTCTCAAAGGAGAACACAGAAGTGTGGAAAGGAGGCACAGGCAGGCTAAGTACGTGGGACAGGGAAACTACACTAACTGAATATTCACAGCTACAAAATGTCTGATACTTGAAATAAATATAAAATCAGAATACACCATAAAGAAGTTGATAAGAGCTACGAGTTCAAGTCTCAGCAGCAGGGGTTCTATAGAGCTCAACTGGAGAATGCTTGCCTGGGCTTGAAGTTCAGCACCACATACGCAGATGTGGTAACACATGCCTGCAGTGCCAACATTCAGGAGAGGCAGATGGAATCATGAGTTCAGTGTTCTTAGCCACCAAGAGAATTCAAAGGTAGCCTGGGCTATAAGAAACTGTATCTGAATTTATCTGAATTTGTTAACATTGAAAAAATAAAGGAAGAGAGGAAGGGAAGAGGGAGAGGAGAGAGAAGAAAAACAAAAGAAGGAAAGAGGAGACAAGGAGTTCAAGCCTGATGCTAGTTAATGGAGAGAGGGGGACAGACACATGATGAGAGTTCTGACCAGAAACAAAGGAAACCCTCTTATTCCCACAGCCCCATGAGAAAACAATTTCTAAACCACAAAAACAAACATTATTTCCAAATTTTCATATTATCTATGAAGTGGAATTTAGGATCAACTGAAAAGCTCTAATATAAAAAGTTGAAGAACTCACTAGTAGGAGAAATGATCGCTAGTTTGCATCCATGTTTGTAGCCAGGATCTACTCCCATGAGGGTGCGGCCTGGAACAGGACTTGTTAAAAGGAGCTGGCGGAGATTCTGTCCAAACATCAATACTGATTGCTTCTCTGCATCTGATGTCAGTTTGGCTCTTTAGAAGTAGAGGGGGGACAACACAAAAAGTATTTAGATTTTCATTCACCCAAATTTTCTTTTCAGAAAAAGAGCAGAATGTATTCTGTACAGTCAGTTCTCAAGGATAAAACGCGCTGCCCCGAGTTACATTGGGTCTACTTTTGCTAACCATAGAAATAAGATACCACAAACTATTCCAAAGCAAACTAAGTCTTCATACCTATCTTCTGTCACTGCTCCACCACATACCAGTCATACGTTAAATATGTATATACACAAGAAAGAGCCTTGAAGATTTGCAAGTCAAATTAAAGCTTCGCAGATGATTATAAATATAAACCACAAACAAGAATGACCAGGCATGGCAGCACAGCAGCCTCCTCCAAAGTTATTTGGTTCAGTTCTTTGAACTAATGTTTTTGTCTGCGCTCCTCTCCACATCTCCGCCTCTCTGTCGTCATTCCCAGGCATTCGGCAATTCCACAGTTCCTAACAGCTGGTACAGAAACAAGCCTTATGTAACCATGTCTCCATTTTATCCAGACATTGTTAGGAGTATACTTCTAAAACCTTGCGGAATAAAAATATAAGTCAATGATGAGCTTGAAGGTAGCTGGAACCTTGAAGCCCTCAATATATCATCTCTTGAAATTCATAAGAAATTATGTCCTAAGAAGTATTTCCTCTCTATTAGACCCAATAAAAAACAAATGCCATTGGCCACAAGGAAACTTAATACAAAGCAATTCAAAATATGTTTTATGTCTATGTGGGGAGGATTAATTAGATATGTATGAAGATGCACATGCTACTGTCTGTTTCTCTGGTTAATTTGGTGTGGGACCATGAAAGGCAGTCTGTGTTCTTAACTGAACGAGGTTTGCTCCAGAGACCAAGTAGAGAATTCTACAGGGGACGGAATAGTAAGCTACGCCCCAGATTTGAGACGCTGACACCATGAGGCCTCAACTCTAGTATCCTGTGGCTAGAGCCCCAGATTCCCAGCATTCTGGCTGGATTCTACCCCCACAGCCACCTGACCACAGCCAGGTATGCCCCGCCCCTGGGAAACGGAAAGGTAGCACAGCCCACTATAAAAGGAGCTGCTTGGCCCCTCCTCTCTCTCAACCTCTTAGCTTCTTTTTTGTTGTTGTTTTTTCAAGACAGGGTTTCTCCATGTCACCCTGGCTGTCCTGGAACTCACTCTGTAGACCAAGCTGGCCTCGAACTCAGAAATCCATCTGCCTCTGCCTCCCAAGTGCTGGGATTAAAGGCGTGTGCCATCATCGCCCGACAACCTCTTCCCTTCTTGTCTTTACTCTCACCTCTTGTTCCCCTTCTCCCTTCTCCCCACTCCCAGCGACCCACCCCCACACTCCATGTGGGGCCTCTACTTCTCTATCTTCTCTCTCTCCTTTCTAAAATAAATGCTTTAAGACCATGGATTGCCTCATTTCATCTAGACTCGCAGTGTTGGGGCAATGGATTCCAGCTCCAGCCGAGAGACCCGACCAAGGACTCTTGCCCCAGCCCACTGGAGCCCGAACCACCAGGTGGCAGCTTCCCCTTCCCACATTTTCTTCTTTTGGCCTCAGGGGCCACTGCCACCCGGGAGCCCCCGCCTTGTTCTCAGTTCTTCTGCAGTGTCCAGCAGCGTCTGTGATGCCCAGGAGCTAGAACCTGTCATCCTTGGCCTCCATGAGGCCCAGGGACCTCCGGGATTACCTCCTTTCCACTACCCCTGTGGACTGGAATACGGCTCAAGACAGCTAGACACCCACCCAGGAGTGGAAAGTGCCAGCAATCCCCCATCCACCGGCTCTCCCGGGGTACCCGAAGTAGAGACTGCAAGTTCCCTACCCCCAGCCCCCTGCTGCTGACCAGTCTCCAGAGCTCTGGTGGGATGCCAGTTTCCCACCCCCTTTTATTATTTCCCGGCCGCCCAGTGGCAGCGCCTGACAATTTGGTTTGTGAGGATTTTCTCTCATCTTCTCTAACGGTTCATTGTAATTCTCTGACTTCTGCAAAACAGGATACAAAATATCACTACAAGTAAATCTTTATTTTGAACTTCATTTATTGTGAAGACACTGGTTAGCAGTCTTATCAAGTCTGTTTTAAGAGACACAAAGCTGAAAGACCACACTCATCCCAGAAGAGGACCATGATGGAAGAAGCAGAATGACAGACAGAGCAGACTATAGTATAGCAATGAGGAGTGTTAACTCAGGGGGAACCTACACAAGGAGCGGCACAGGTGGACGAGATGGGAAATGTAAGGGACATACAGCAGAGGTAGGGACAGTAGGCAGATAATCTGGAGGAGACACTGCATACAAGGAGAGTAGCATAGAAGGTGTCCCAGGCATGGTGCCACACATCTTTAATCTGGGTCACACCTTCTGTTGGAGACCTACATAAGGACATTGGAAGAAGGAAGATTCCCTTTTCTTCTCCTGCCTGCCTTGTGGGACTGAGCAACTGCTAGATCCTTGGACTTCCATTCACAGCTGCTGCTGACCGAGTTGGACTACAGACTGTAAGTCATCAACAAACGCCCTTACTATATAGAAACTACCCACAAGTTCTGTGACTCTAAAGAACCCTGACTAATACAGGAGTTGGTACCCGGAGAGGAGTGTTCCAGAGATAGCCAAGGTTGTACCTTGTGCTGCAGTTGTACTTGGTAATGTGTAAGAACCACCCAGATGGTACTAATATGAAGGGGTCATGAAGAACAGCTGAGGCTGGGAACTGTGAGAGGCCATGGAAGGCCATTGGTAAAGGTGTAGCCTCAGTTGCAATTGATTGATGGCCCAGGACTGAAGGGGTCTCATGCAAAGAAGTTGAGGGTTGGCACCATGGAGAGAGCCTATAAGAGGCTATTGGTAAAGCCTAGTTGCAGCAGTGGAAAGCAGTGTTTTAGAGATGCCAGCACCATTAGATAATCACCAAGAACAGCAATAGCAGTGGAGTACAGGCAGCTGGAGCCTAGAAGACAAGATGTGTGCTACAAAGGGCAGAGCTAGAGAAGTGATCCAAGCTCTTGGAGGAGCCCAGAGCCATCCATGAGCTGATCCCAAACATTGGATGATTAGAGTCTGACTTTTATTTTGGTTGTGACTGTGCCCTGATATTTTTCTCTCTTGAAGGAAGAAAGACATCTGGGGAAGAAGTATGTGAACAGATCTCTCCAAATGGGCAAAGGATGTGAAGATATTTGTGTCCCATGTAAATGCTCACCAGAAGGTGACTTTAGCTGAGGAGTTCAACAATCAAGTGGATAAGATGACCCGTTCTGTGGATAGTCGGTCTCTTTCCCCAGCCATCTCTGTCATTGCTCAATGGGCACATGACCAAAGTGGCCATGGTGGCCAAGATGGAGGTTATACTTGGGCTCAACAACACAGACTGCTATTCACCAAGGCTGACCCAGCTACAGCTGCTGCTGAATGGCAGATCTGCCAACAGCAGAGACCAACACTGAGCCCCAGATGTATTACCATTCCTTCCTCTAGGTGACCAGCCAGCAACCTGCTGGCAGGTTGACTACATTGGACCACTTCCTCCATGGAAAGGACAACGTTTTGTTCTAATAGGAGCAGATACTTATTCTGGTTATGGATTTGCCTTTCCTGCACATAATGGCTCTGCCAAAACCACCACCCATGGACTCACAGGATGCCTTATCCATCTTCATGGTATTCTACACAGTATTGCTTTTGACCAAGGAACTCATTTCACAGCCCAAGAAGTGCAACAGTGAGCCCACAATCATGGTATCCACTGGTCTAACCATGTTCCCCATCATCCTGAAGTAGCTGGTCTGATAGAAAGATGGAATGGCCTTTTGAAGATGCAGTTACAATGCCAATTAAGTGGCAGCAGTCTGGAGGACTGGGGCAGAGTTCTTCAGAAGGCAGTATATGCTTTGAATCAGCGTCAGATATATGGTACAGTTTCTCCCATAGCCTGGATCCATGGGTCCAGGAATCAAGGGGTGGAGAAGGGAATTGTTCCACTCACTATCAATCCTAGTGACCCTCTAGGGAAATTTTTGCTGGTTCCAAAGGGGGAAGTACTCCTACCAGGAGCCACAACAAAATTCCATTTAACTGGAAGCTCAGACTTCCCCATCGTCATTTTGGCCTTCTAATGCCCTTAAACCAACAGGCTAAGAAAGGAATAAGAGTGTTAAGAGGGGTGAGAGATCCAAATTACCATGGGGAAATTGGATTGCCTCTCCACAATGGAGGTTAAGAAGGATTATGTCTGGAGTGCAGGAAATCCCTTAGGACGTCTCTTAGTACTACCATGTCCTGTGATTAAAGTCAATGGGAAACTACAACAGCCTAATCCAAGCAGGATAACAAAGGACACAGACCCATCGGGAATGAAGGTATAGGTCAATCCTCCAGGAAAAGAGCCAAGGCCTGTTGAAGTGCTTGCAGAGGGGGAAGGAAATACAGAATGGGTAGTAGAGGAAGGTAGTTAAAAATACTAGCTAAGGCCACATAACCAGTTGCAGAAATGAGGATTATAAAGTAATATGAATGCTTCTGTTTTACTTTGTTAAGAACATATTTGCCTTTCTTCCAATTTCTTTAACATCAATTGGTATTTAAGTTGAGATACTAAAAGAATGTTCCCAAGGGACATTACCCCATTGTAAATTTACAAATGCGTTTGCGATTGTACGAGGAATAGTTATACAAGTAAGGCATATTCATGATCTTGTTATTGTTTCATGTGGACATGAGGTATTATTTGTGTCAAGTTGACAAGGGGTGGATTGTAGTGGCTATTCCTGGTTGTCAGCTTGACTATATCTGGAATGAACTACAATCCAGAATTAGAAGGCTCACCTGTGATCCAGATCTTGAGGCTGGGAGATAATAAGTTTCTGAACTGGATCTTGGCATGCAGATCTTGAGGTATAATGGCTATGAATCCCAGAAGACTAAGGCAAGGAGATCTCTGAGTTCAAGGTCAGCCTGGGACAAAGCAAGTCCCAGATCCAGGTGTGGTGGTACACACCTTTAATCTGGCCCACACCTTCTGCTGGAGACCGACATAAGGACATTAGAAGAAGGAAGGTTCCCTCTCCTTCACCTGTTTGCTTTGTGGGACTGGGCAACTGCTAGATCCTTGGACTTCCATTCACAGCTGCTGCTGACCGTTGTTGGGAGCTGGACTACAGACTGTAAGTCATCAACAAATTCCCTTATTATATAGAGACTACCCATAAGTTCTGTGACTCTAGAGAACCCTGACTAAAAGAGAAGGCTCATAGTCTCCAGAGAAAAAGAAAGTGATTTCAAAGACTAAGAGAAAAAGAAATGACATGGACACCGAGGAGACAGATGAAGCCCATCTACCCAGTCATCAGACTCTTCTAAATAGCCTCAAGACCCACAGGGATGGTTTTAAGTAAACTACTGACGCAATGGGGTTTTAAAAGGTCACATGGGGCAGTGAGATGGCTCATCAGGTATCTGAGCTCAGGTCCTCAGCACCCATGGAAAAAGCCCAGCATGTTTGGCTGATGGCCTGCACCTGTGACTATAGCTGAGCCCAGACACAAAGTATCAATAAAAACAAAGCAAACAAACAAAAATCCTAAGAATCAATTTTTCTATCCTTATGATAAATTTCTTCAGAATTAAAGAAACAAAATATTTTTCTTCAAAACACTAGTAAAGCCATCTTTGACTGCCCTCTTCACTGCTGCTCAGGTAAGCATTTCTAAGGAGCCCCAGCTCTGGGCATTGTCTGCAGACAAATAATGAACAGAAATGAGCTATGCTGTTCTATCTCAGGCAATTTAAAAAAAGAACATGTTCTTGTTCATCCACAATGCAAATCAAAAAAGGACTGTGTCCTACAGAATCCCATACCACATGGCTTAATAGCAATGAAATCAGTCTGCATGCTATAAAACAAAATATCAAAATACCACTGGATGCTGAATGCAATACAAAAAAATCAAGGAAAGAAAAAAGATGTGCCACATTGAAATTTTACATAAGATTGAATGGGACCCAATAGTTCACTTGCTACATAATCACGGCAACTAAAGTTTGGATCCTAGCACCCATATAAAAAGATGGGTATCCTGACAATGGTTGTTACTACAGCTCCATGCAGGGTGTAGACAAATATAAGACTTGTTGGCATTCAGCCTAGCTCAGATACAAGACACAGGTACAGATGATAGAGGACACCCACTACCCTCTTCTTGCTTCTGCACACAAGCACCTGCATCACGTATGTACATGTATATACACTCACACACAGAAGGACACAGACACAGACACTGGCACACACACAAATGAGTGAATAAGTAAAAGAACAAAGCCTTCAAGAATATGCCAAAGTACGGAAAGCAAGAGACATCAGATCACATGGACAATACAGAATTCCAAACACAATAGTATCTGTAGGGGCCATCTAGGCCACAAAGGATGAAACCAGACAGTCTGGCATGGAACAACAGAAACGGAGCAATGAAGCACCTCATCTTTATAATGTTCATTCCTACTCTGGATACTTTGAACTCAAAGGTCAAGCATCCAAGGCAGAAATAGAAAAGTTCCAGTCAGCTAGAACTCCTAGTGAGCTGAGAAGACACGTGCAGTCCCACCATTCCCAGGCAGCCTGGAAAACTAAGGACAAGGATGTGCTGGTCCACGGTATGCATGAAGGACTGACTGCATGAAACTATGCTGGTTGCTGGAACTTAACAACTGAGACAACAGCTAGAGAAAATCAAGAGAGAGTGAGCGAGCACGTCTGTACCTCACAGAACTCTTTCGGAGCCTGTTGGTATGGTTCTTTCAATCACCTCCTCATCTGCGCTCGCTGTTGCTCATCCAGAATTCCCACTGGGAGATGAACACACATAATTGCTTTCTCTCCTCAGAGCAATAAGATCACCCCATTCCTCACCAAGCTCCTTATGCTTTCTTTGGCTCTAATACCTCCTGAAAATGCTTCCAAGTAACCTCTCCAATAACTTCTCAGTTTGTTTTTCCAAGTCAAATCTCTCATCAATAAAATCATGTTTGGCTTGATTGTCAAACTGAAACATCAGCAATGTAGAACTGGGAAGGGTGTGAACACTAAGCACTCAGGACCAAAGTGTATCACAGCTAAGAAGAATACTGTAAGATCTATGCATGAGAATAACGCTACAGATTAAAACCAAGGCTCACACCAAAGACCTGGTTTGAAGGCCAAGTTCTTTGGCTTGGTTCAAATTAACAAACATTTACTCCATACTCCTTGAAGACCATACATAATGTTAAACAGCACACAAAATTAAACAAAGTCCATACCTGAACTCTCTACAGAGGAGAGGAACAATGAGGCGTTTAAAGGAGTCATCCAGTGAATTATGTAAAATCTTCATTAACTCTGGCCGTGCAAAACCATGTGGCCTCCACCTACAAGAAGGGAAAACTCAGGACAATGCTTAAGTGACAGAGACCAGGAAAGGACATCTGGAAGAGGGGAGCTGAGGAGCAGGGAGAGGCTTTATGGAAACCATTGTAATATTATCTGGAAGGACGGGCTGTCCTGAGACTTGGTGTATGAAAGGAATTATGTGACATGTGGAGGGGAGGTTTTGAGGGGGAGATTGTCATTTTGTTTAGGGGTTTTTGAAACCAGGTCCCTTCCTCCCTCCCACTTCTTCCCCCCTTCCTCCACTCACAGCAGGAGCTAGAATTCACCATACAAACTATACTTGCTGTGATTGTCCTCGCTATAGTATTACTAGTAAAGGCTAAACTCATAAGACATCTCAAACATAGCAAAACATCCTTAACAGCACCACCTTCCCCAAATCCACATGTGGAAGCCCTAGCCTCTGGTGTGAAGCATCTACGGAAGAGCTTTGGAGAGCATCCACACTAGAGAAAGTCATACAGTAGAGCCTGCTGTCTCGCTATACTCTCTGTGACATGACAGAGTGACATGCAGGATCTCAACTGTGTGCTCCTTGATCTTCTGTTCCCACACCTCTAAGACTTTGAAAAATTCATTTTTGTTGCTTATAGCACCCAGTCTAGTGTCATGTCTATGACAGCTTTTCCCATTTCCTTATCTTGTCTATGACGAGTCAACGGAGACTGTATAGAAGAGAACTTGTCAAATCTTGTTTCTTGCATCTCTTTTTCTTGGTAGCAAACTTTGACTTAAATCTTATATAACAAAAATCCAATGTGCTTCAGTTATGTCCTCTCTCCTCGTAAGTGAACTCCATTCTTACCCACGCCTGAGCTCTTAACTTCACCCTTAGACATTCCCCTTTTACATTTATTGTGAGAAACATTGGTCAGGATGTTTGTGTCACCAACAGTAGGGTTTATATTGTATTATGTCTAATAGTTTTTAGCCTCTTCTTCCTCACTCCATATACCCTCAAATGAGAGGGACAGTGGGATCCAAATGTTTGACACAATTTAAAAATAAACAAGATAAAACTGCAGCAGATCCTGCTGAAATGCTTTAAAAAAAAACTTAGTTACTTTAGGTTTAACCCATAAAAGTTAACCCAATTCGACAAGGAAGGAAGAGCATCTTCAACTTCTTGGCACCATTTTGGAACCTGCCCTCCTGCTCAGGCCATACTACCTAGCCAACAGCATGTAAGCATGCTGAACAGAGCCAGCTAGATACTGGAGAGGACACTGAAGGGGAGGGGAGGGCAAGGAGAAGGGGAAAGGGAAGAAGGGGAAGGAGAAAAAAGGAAAAAGAAAAAAAAGGAAACATGAGCTATCAGGAACAGACCCAGCCCACAGGCTCCAGGTTTCTTTTCACACCCAGCATATCTGCCCTTGCTCTTCAATGCCGTCTTCCTTTAACAAAGCATGACAGTTTTTAATAAAGCTGATGCACCTAAGATAAGCTCTTCTCCATAACTTAGGATGAAAATGAAACTTCAGTGGACACACATTAAAGATCATATAATAGCAAATAACTGAATCCCTTCTAAAGGATGTTAGATCAGCAATGCATAGTTTTGTTTTCCAATTGAAACAAATGTGCTTTTAGGCAAGACATATACTACATCATTCCTTCCACCCAAATCTTTTACCCCCTACATTCTTCCCTACAGTCCTCCCTCCAGGAGATGTGAAAAGGGCTAGAATCAGACATACAAGTCCCATGTTATTTAAACCTTGAAATCTTCCCAATAGACTTAGGTCTCAAGCACCTTTGCCTCCCAAGTTTGCGTACTACTTTGCCAGATGTGGAAGCTTCAGGAAGTGGGGCCTGGCTGGAGAAAGGGGTCACTTGATAGACTCTGGACAGCTACACCTTGCCCTGCTCCTTGCCTCCTCTTACCATGTCCTGGTCTGAGGATGTGAGAGTAGCTACTGCTGCCAGGCCATCATATGAAATGGTTCTATCCTGATGAATTGACAATCTTTGGAACCAGACCCCAAATAAGCCACTTCTGTCTTCAGTTGTTTCTGCTGAGTGCAGCACACTGCTTTCAAGGAGACAGATGCTTTACTGAAGAATGGTGGTATAGACTTGCTATCCCAGCACCTGGGAGCTTTGGGGCAAGAAGATTAGTTCAAGAGCAGTCTCAGTTACATAGTGAGCCTACCTGGACTACATGGGATCCTGTCCCAAAACAAAATAAACACATATATTCGATATATGCCAAAAAAAAAAAAAAAAAGAAACCTAAAAGACAAACACATAGAACACCCAAAGCATCAAAGCATGGATGAGAGCAGTGGAATACAGTGTTCTAGCTAAAAGCAAGATCTGAGCCACGCAGCTTCAGCTATATACACACAGGTTCATAACATTAGGGCATTGAAGTGGCAGCATCAATTCAGAAAGGTAAGACTAAAACTATGGCAGTGCCCAGCTCATGAAGGGCTCATATGTCAGACAATGGAGGTTGGCTAGTTGGGAGAACAGAGTTCTGGGTTATGAGACAACATACCAGGAAAACAGTGCTTAAACACTAGAAGTCTAATGGAGTGCTATCTTTTTTAATGTATACATCCAATGTCTGATGTCTACTAGAGTAGTTTCCCTTTAAGCTCCAAAGTTTCACCACCATTTTCAAAAATGCTAGAAAGTATCTGTTCTCTTAAAGTTGCACCCCCTGGTATAACTTTTAAGCCATAAGATGCTCCAGTAGCTTGGAGCACTCTGCTCTTCTCCCTGTGAAGAAACTGTGGGTGTGTTTCTATTATATATACACATCACATTGTTTACAGCTGCTCCGCTCACCAGGCTCAATCCTGCAGAGAACAGCCCATATTCCAAGCACTGTACAAACTCCTTTTAATTACTTCTACAATGATTCTGCCCCTTTACTGTCTTCTTGGGATCTAGTTACAGCACTTAGCAAACTAAGGTCCTGAAATCTCACGGAGAACTCAGTCATATCCCTTATGACATGCTTAGACAATATAATATGTTTGATTATAGGATGCCATTTCAATGTAACTTCTTGTAACACAGCAGGTACATACCTCTGAAAAACATTTATATGTCTTCACTAACCCCAAATTTCACAACACGAAATGTTCCCTATAAGAGATAGATTCAACAAAGACTATAATGAAAACAGGAATCATAAAACTTCAAATACTGGTGGCTGGAGAGAAGGCTCAGCAGTTAAGAGCACTGGCTGCTCTTCAGAGGTCCTGAGTTCAAATCCCAGCAACCACATGGTGGCTCACAACCATCTGTAATGGGCTCTGATGCCCTCTTCTGGTGTGTCTGAAGATAGCTACAGTGTACTTACATATAATAAAACAAACAAACTTCAAATACTGTAAGGTCTAGGCAGAAAAGACTGGCAATAACTGAAAAGGCCCATGCCCCAAACTGCATATTTTTGACAAGAAAATTCTTTATTCAGCCATTGTATAGAGAAATAGCCTCCACTCTGGCAAAGAAATATGGTTATCTTACTTCTCCTAGGTAAGACAATGGCGAGATCTCTTCACCTAGCCTTCGTGACTCTACATTTACACAACTGGCTACAGGAAACAGTTTCCCTTAAACTTGTTTCTACATGAAAAACAGCAATACAGTTCAGACACTACAATTTAACTCCACAAGGCAGACACATAACTCTACAAATTCAAAAAGGAACTGCTGCAAAGCAGTCCAAGCCATGAGTGGGCATACGAAGAGCATTCCCTCACACGCCCTCTCATTTAAAGAACAAACACAGGATTTGGATTACTGGAGTCTCACAGTGTCTGACAAGCTCAGGATCCTCTTCATCTTATGAACAAGAAACACATGTCCAAATGAGGAACTGCTCCACTGCTGGGCTAGACCTACATATCATTTTTAATAAACATTCAATCCTTGCTATTGTAACTAACTTAATAACAGGATTTCAGTTAACCCATTCATAACATAATTATATAGTATGCAACATTTTTATTTTGTGATGGTAAAGAGTGTCATCATCTAGCTTATTCAAGTCATACAAATGTGCCAACTCTTTGGCCCAGCCAATCCATCAATCATTTAATCAGAATTTAGATACTGTCTAAATTCTGCCCCTGCAGAGTGCTCAACTTCATCTACAATTTCCCACCATTAGCACCTGAGTCTAGACTACCATCATCTCTTGCCTCCATACTTGATTCTTTCTAAATAACTCTCTACTGCAGAAAATAGGATCTCTGGCCCTGCTAAGTACAACAAAAACAATTCTCTAACACAGGAAAGCTGAAATAACTGTATTCCACCTGACCACAATCTAAAATAAAGTCACCTATCAACAGCAATAGAAACTACAGAAAGGATTCAGACTCCTAAAGACTAAACAACATACTACTGAATAACCGAAATCAAAATACAAGAAATCAAAAAGGAAATAAAAAGATTCCTAGCACCAAATGAAAAGGAAAACACATCACAGCAAAATCTTTCACATCTGGATCAAAATTCTATGACTAAGGAGGCCAGAGACTTTGGAGAAGAGCCTAAGGCTGAAATATTAAACAGCTATGATGCTAAACTGCCTTCTAAACATTTATTTTTTCACTCAGGTATTGCTCCCAACTTTGATCAATTTTTTTGCAGTAGCTGTGAAAGCTCAGCTACAAGTGAATCACCTCTGTTGACTTCTCACCCCCATTCAAGGCTCAGAGAACACCACAGCAAAGTGGGCAGAGAGAGGAGCAAAAGCTGGGAGCTGGGGAACTGGGAAATGCTGACTTCTGGACATGCCATGGCTGATGCACATCAGTTCCCATCACTGTGGTCACTGCACAGAATCAAGACAGCCACAACCCTAGCATGAAAGAAGGATGGTCCTCAACCTTGGAGGAGCTACTGGAGGTTGATGTTGTAAGGGAGAGGGAGTCACCCTCCTTTGAGGATGTCACTGATAGGCTGCCCATACATCAGTGGATGGTCCCACAGCCATGTTCATATGAGAAGCACAAATTTGGCTCAGAGGCTTACTAATAACAATAACAGAAAAAGGAGGCAATGAAATTGGGAGGGAAATAGAATGGGGGACACTAGGGGAAGCTGAAGGAAGATAATGATGGGTGGATATAATCAAAATAAATTACATAAAATTATCATCAAATAAAATATTATTTAAAAAATAAAAATGATAATTATACAGAAAGCATAAAACCTACTGGAGCTGGGGTTCACACTTTCAGACTTCCTGAGAGCCCACAAAGGTCTACCTAAGGTTCTACAGCACCATTCACTGTGAATTCTCTTAGGAGTTCTTTTTCTTCTTGTGGTTACCTTTTCTCTTCCTGCTCCTCTAGCTTTGTGCTCAATAAGCAAGAGGATTTTTCAAATCCATAATAATTATAAAACCACAGTCATATACATGTTTTGTCAATAACTAGTTTGTAAAACACATAACTTAATGCCCTCTCCTCACAGATGTTATCATTAACAATCTCTTATCCCCTTCACAGGGGATAAGACATTATTTATAGACATTTTCTATTTAAGTATATGTCTCACGCATACTAATTTTTTTTAAATATTAACCTACTAGACAGTAGAATATACCTTTTGGGGATTGGTAATCTCCTACTAGGGATCAAACTCAGATAATTTCTCTGCCCCATACTTAAGTTTTTAATGTAAAAAGGTAATAATAGCAGGGCGGTGGTGGCGCATACCTTTAATCCCAGCACTTGGGAGGCAGAGGCAGGCAGATTTCTGAGTTCGAGGCCAGCCTGGTTTACAGAGTGAGTTCCAGGACAGCCAGGGCTACACAGAGAAACCCTGTCTCGGAAAAAAAAAAAAAAAAAAAAGGAAATAATAATATTGTCACTTGCTTTTTAACATAATATACATCTTCTATATCAGTTGGTATTTTAGAAAGCAAATGTTATTATGGCTAGGCAATAAACGGACCTGTTTTGTATACACCACCGACAGAATTCATTCTTTACTCCATCAGAAATGTTGACTTTGACTCTCAGTATCTTCAAATTCTCTCCTCGGTTAATGGCCAGAATCTGACAGAAAAATATGACAAAGACTGATAGTCAATGAAGCAATGATAAACTTAAGGAGTTCACATTTATGAAATAAATTAAATGCCTCTCTAGCCAAGAACAGGCTTCTTTTTATTATTTACAAAGAAATGTATCAGAAACAATTTGTTCATACTTTCTTCAAGTTATACATCTTTCTCCCAAAGAAAATCCTAACGGGGGCGGCGGGGGGGCCTGGAGAAATGGTCAGTTGGAAAAGTGTTTACCACATGAGCATGAGAACCTACGTTAAGACCCCCCACACCTACATAGAGGCAGGGGATAGAGGCTTGTGCCTGTAGCGACAGCATCAGGATAGCAGAGAAAGGCATCATACTGGAGCTTACTGGTCAGCCAGCCTAGCCAAACCCATACGCACCATGTTCTGTGACAGACCTTATTTTAAAAACTAAGATGAGAAGCTAGAGATATGCTTCAGGGGTTAAGAGCATTTGCTACTCTTTTTGGACTTGAGTTGGATTCCCAACACCCATGTTAGGCAGCTCACAACTACCTCTGACTCCAGCTCCAAGGAATTCTACTGCCACCATCAAGCAAACACATGAGAATGCATGCACACACTCCCTAAAATCCATTGATACATTGAATTATGTCAACTGATTAGAAGAACTCATGATCACCTCAATAGATTCAGAAACAACTGGTAAAAATCTAGCAGTCCTTCCTGAACAAAATACTCAACAAATCAAGAGTTAAAAGTACTTTTCTAAACATCAGAGCTTGAGGCAAAAACTGAAGCTAGAACTATGTAGTCAGATATAGCAGAATTACTACAGAGAGTAACAGTAAGGAAAAAAGACTGAAAACAGCATAGGAAGTGGGTCAGTGGGTCAACAGACAAGAACAAGGGTGTAAGTGAGGTCTTCTGGGAGGGTGCAAAGGTTGAGGGGTAAAGTCAGGACCTCACAAGGTAAGGTAGATCAGAGAACTTGGCAGACAACAGTGACCCAGTGGTGCTTCCCCAGGGCCTCTCATCGTACTGAGGTTCATATGCTCACACAGTTACACAGAAGACAAAAAGCTGAGTTCACTACTGTAGGACCATGAAAGGTAGCTTGGTCCCTAGTTGAGCTAAGGCTCAAAGACCCTGAAGGGATGGTCGCCTGTTCCCAGGCACCAGTCTCTATCACTAGCCATAGCCCCACATAGATTGGTGACCATCAGTCATCTAACAGTAACACCCTAAGCCCCTCCACATGTAGAGTATGTGACCTGTGGTCATGTAGGCTCAAGACAGATGCCATTTTTATAAGGTACCTAAAGACCTAGAGGACTTAGCCAATAAGCTTTCCTTCCCAGGCATTCCTCCCTGCAAAAGGTATTTAATCTTAGACTCACCCTGAGAAGTGGGGTATGGTTTTACTCATCTACTTTCTGCCGTGACAATAAATGACTTAAAACCATGGACTGCCTCCTTTCATCGGATGCACCATGGGGAGCCACAGAGAAGTCCTTCATCTATGCTGTCTAGTCTCTAGAAGAAGGCCTCTCTGCGCTCCCAGCCACAACCAAGCCAAGCTCAATCCCACTGCCACCAACAAGCCAAGGACTCCCTCCAAGGGACTAGCTGGTGCTCCTTCCATTTTCTTCCCAACCCTGGGCTAGATCCAGCCTGCGGGACCCCAACTCCATTCTCACTTCGGCTTCCAGTGGCACTTGGATGTCCAAGAACCTGAGAACCACACAGCCCCAGCCTTGTCAAAGGTCTGGGGATCTTCGAGCCAGCTCTAGTAGTTCTAGCAGCCTTCAGGCAGCTAGGATGAGGATCTTAAAGCCCATGCCCACAGTGACACACCTACTCTAACAAGGCCACACCTCCCAACAGTGGCACTCCCTGGGCCAAGCATATACAAACCATCACACAGACAAAATATTTATACACATAAAAATAAAAATTTAAAGTCTTTAAAAAAAACCAGTGAACTATTTCAAATCTTCAAGGGCCATGGCAGTCATCTCAATACATCAAACCCACCCACATCATAAATACTCAAGAGGTATTTGTGGGATGAATGAAGAAGATTCTTCATGTCATATTACAATGAGAAAAGGGTAAGTTTCATGTTTATGTAACTATATTGTTTTAAGTTGCATTTTAGTAATCAAATAATTATCAAACAAAAGGTAAAGAATTCTAACAAGTTTCAATAGGCTCTCTTCACAGCTGTAAAATGGGGGAAATACATTCTAAAATGAATAGAGAGGACTTTCATGTTGGGAGAGCACTTGCAGTCTCCTAATTCAAACCACCACCTTAAGAACCATGAGACCAATGAAAAGAGTAGAGGAAACAACACAGGGCATCACTAGCAGTCACAGGACAGAGAATTAGACTGGCATCAAATGTCTCCACAAAAAAGGAAGGAAGGAATGAAGGAAGGAAGGGAGAAAGGGAAGAAGGAAGGGAGAGAGGAAAGGAGGGAGGGAAGAAGGAATGAAGGAAGGGAAGAAGGGAGGAAGGAATGAAGGAAGGAAGGGAGGAAGGAAGAAAATAAAATAAAATAAAAGAAAAGAAAAGAAAAGAAAAGAAAAGAAAAGAAAAGGAAGGAAAAGGAGAAACCAAAAACAAACAAAAACAACAAAAACTTTTTAAAAAGAGAAAGAAAAAACAGTATTTTGGGATATTTTTGGATAGCAGGTGCGCAACGCTGAATCACTACACATCATACATGTGGTAAAGAATGTACATTTTGTACTGTGAACCTTTTACTACAAAGGAATTTTTAAAAAGAAAATAAATTATGACTATGAAGCAAAATAAAATCTATGGGAGTGTGTTTCTATCAGACCTGCTTCATATGAGATATTAGTATTGTAAGGCTGGAATGAAAAGACACTAACCCATGGCTCATAAACATGTAAAGAAATAATGAAAACTGGTTATGATAACTACTTTGTAAATAGAGAGCCAGAGCTTTGTAACACCTCTCCTGCTTCTGTGCTAGTTAAATCACATACTATACAGTACACACCCTATGAAAACATTTAGTAAAAGAAATAAATATATACTTGGGGAGATAACCTGAAAGATGAAAGTAGAAGGCTGAGATACAACAGCTATGGTTCATTCATAAAACCAAATGCGACCATACACATTTTACTCTAAATTGGACTGCAGTTGTCTTGGGAATGGTCTATGCTCACACCTAAGCGCAATGGAAGCAGGGTCTAATAGATGTCACCAGACAAAAGCAAGTCGCGTGGGTTATCACACTGCCAGCTCTGTTAAAGTTTTAAGTATCAGTAACTCTTCTGGGCCCTCAGTTCTCCATTTGGGAAATCAAGAAACAATAGTTGGCATAAGTTCTTTTTGTTTTGTCTTTGTTTTTAACAAGGATGTTTTTATAAAGAAAGAGCTTACCTTACTGACCCCAGCTGATCAAGAAGAGCACCCCCAACCACACACTTTCTCAAGCTAGATCACTATTTCTTCCAACATTGTACATTGGTTGGCTGGCATAAGTTCTTAACAAAGCATTACCATTGTTTCTATCAGCATGCAGATCCTTATTTACCTGGTGATGGTGGATGTTTTTTATGTTGCAGGAAAAATTCTGGTAAAGCTGAAACTTATCAACTTCTTTCTCATTTACTTTTTTTGAGGACACTTTTGCAAGAGATGACTGGATACAAATGTATCTGTGTTTACACCTGGTCAGATACACAAATGTTAAAAAAGAAAGAACCATTCATTTATGTGTGCTTTACATTTTACAAATTTATAAAAAAAGGATAAAAAAAAAACTTATGCTATTACCAAATATGATTTGGTTAATGATGCCCAAACAAGAAATTGGCATTACTAACCCATCAAAAGGACTCTGCCAGCCCATCATCTTTAATCTCAGCACAGGGAAACTTTTGTGAGTTTGAGAACAGCATGATCTACATAGCATGTTCCAGGGCTGCTAGGGCTACATAGAGACATCCCGTCTCATACTAGCATATACTCTGAAGATCAATTTATATATCAACATAAACCACCCACAATGGCTGAACTCAGGTAGTATCTACCTACACAGAAGGCTTAAATGATTGATGGTAATCAGACCAACCATCCAGTCACCTTTCTCTAAGAGGTCAAGAAGGCAGAGCTCCAGGCACCCTGCTTAGAATCCAATTAAAACAACTTTAACTATTTTAAATATTAGGGTTCTGTTGTTTGATCAAAGAATTGTACTACAAAAAAAAAGGCTGAAAAGCAAATTTTAAATGAACACTGGGTTAACACTAACAACACTTAATAGCATAAGTCCACAAAGCAGAAAGCTAAAAGAAAAATTACTTACAAGTCCCGAATAAAGTCAAGCGTATCTTTGTCTTTAGCAATCATGTCTGCTAAAATATGCTGTATTCCTATTTCGACATCCTTGAGCTCAGAAAGGCCTTTAGAAGGGTAGAAGGGGACAAAAAGCAGATAGAAGACTGGCTGTAAGGTCTATAATTAAACATATTAAACTAAATTCCAGTTCATAACTTCTTATATCAACAAATTTAGGAGAGAAAGGCATCATGAGAATGACTTGCTTCCATACCCAAAGAAAAGAGTCTCCAGAAGCAATGCTGCAGGCCCTTTCCTATCAGGCCACACACTGGTGAAAATGCAGCTTTGGACTCATCTGGTCGACTCTTGGCTCCACCGCTTAACAATCCTGGACAGGTTATTTGCCTTCTCTACCTCAGTTTCCCATAAATATGGAGTAATCATTATCTCCCTAATGTGGTTGCAAAGATTAAATGTTGTAAGAATCAATCATATATCCCAAGATATGTAATTTTATGGGACATAAAATTTTGCCTTTTCAAGTGATTTCATTAATATTGCTATTTGGGCATGAGGCATTACCACATTGTAAGTAACCCATAAAATCTCAAAGATAAAACTAGGCATTCATCTTGATGAAACTGTCTACAGGCAGCACATGAAATAGAAAGTTTTTTTCTATCCTTTTTATATAAATTTGTAAAATGTCAAGCACTCTCCACTGGCAGTTTACAGCCCTGATTCTGACCCAGTATGTCCCCTGTGGTATCGCTTCATGCGCTCACAGAGAGCATCTGCCTTGCACTCTTTCATTTCTCTCTTCTGCAGTGTTCTATTTGCATTTTGCCTTTGCTGATTTTCATCAAGGCCTTAACTACAGCACCCCGAGAGTCATATGTATGTCTTTCCATGAACACAGCTTCCAAGATTAAAAGGTACAAAAACCAAAGACAACAGTACAATAGACTTATTCAGATATAATAAATAAAACTAAAAATACTTTGTGTGTTATAATAATTTGTGGTAACTATTGAAACTGTACTTATTTTAAAGAAATAGGAATTGAAATTAATAGAAATTCTATTTAAATTTTAAAGGAATTTCTCTGAGAAAACTTTTAGTGACAAACTACTTTTACAAATAGAAACCTGTACATGTTAAGGATTTAGAACATCTACAGCATGCATTCATGAGCTACTACATGGATCATGAGCTACGAAAACTATTCACTATGCACTAACTCCTGGAGCCCCAAGTACCTCAGAACTTCATTACACAGAGAAATTACAACAGTAGGCTGAGAACTCAGTAGTAAAAGTGGCTTACAATGAAAACCATTACTGAAAGCAGTGAACAAAAAGTACAAGTTTGCTACAACAAAGGGACTTTGGAAACCCTCATAACACTGGAGAACACCATTTGAAAGTCTTATACACTCGGTGAGTGTTTATAATTAAAAGTTACACTCATCAAGGGCTGTCCTTGGTCAAAAATGCAGATGCTTTGATGCCAGGAGTATCACAGATGGTGCTGAGATGATGATCACAGAGAGTTGCTGAGTTGCCTCTCCTCATAGTAGTGGGTCTCAGCAGGAGGGCGAAATTACCAGAGTCACTTGGGCAGCCTTTTCTCATATTGCATGCCTGCGTGCTCTAGCCAGAATAACCAGAAGATATCGGCATGTTTGAAAAAGCTCCAGTCCCAGTTGCTCTTTCAGACTTACTATAGCCTACAAAGTAAGCATTTCGGTAAAATCAAGAGAGAAGGAAAACCAGAGCAGAGAAGCAGATAATAAGATCTCCATAGTGACGGAGCTGGAAATGCTTTGCAATAACAACTCTGACTGTAGAAGGACACTGAAAAGCCAATGTTTCTTCATACTTTCTCTACATAGGCCTTCTTATAGCATAGAGCCATCAGGCCCTCCTCAGCACAGGGATGCCTGGACCCCAGGGTAAAGCCCTGGTACAGTATAGGTTTTCATTCCACTCAAATTCTTAGTCTGTAGCAAGCAAGAAATGTCTTCTACTGAAGAAAAAAATATATCTGGTTTCTAAAAATATTTCTAGGAAGAATGATGGGAATGATTAAAATACTTCTTTAGAAAAACCCCACAGTAATAGAATTGAAAGTGATCACATGTATGTGTAGAGTACAAAAAGTGAAGGGAAATGAGAAAAAAGAAACATTTCAAACAAAGTTTTAAAAGCAGCATGTGGTAGTCAGAAGAGAAATGCCCCCCAGGGGCTCAGGCATTTGAACACTTGGTGCCCAGTTAGTGCCCTTGCTGGAAGGCCACTCACTGGGACAAGTGTGAGAGTTCAAAGCCTTACCCTACGTTCAGTCTGCTCTGTGCTCACACTTACGGCTGGCTGCTGCCGTGGCCATGCCTGCCACACTTCCCTCTCAGGATGGACTCCTAGTCCTCTGGAACTGTAAGCTAAAATAAATTCTTTCTCGTAGAAGTTGCTTTTGTTCAGAAAAGCCCTGACACACAGTACATAGTTAACTGGAATTAACTATAATTCTCTGTATTTGTGATTAGAATGAACAAGTGAGTGAAGCCCAGACTAAGTCCTGCTGTGTCAGTAGGAACCATAGAACCTGCTGGGTCTGTGCTAGTCACATGACCTGAAGTGTCAAAGCCTGCTGTCGACCATCATGTATCCTGTGTCACCATCCTATGTGACCATCAGAAGGGATATGGTCAAGATTTATGTTTACACTGCAGACCAGTGCTGCTTTCAACCATGGCCACAGAAGTATCTCTTGCAGTGGGCTAAAGCTCGTAGAGACGCATAGCTAATAGAAGTGCTGAGAGTGAGTGGGCCCTGTATATCTACCCACAGACCTCAGATGACAGAGAAAGGGGCAGAAAGAGCATGAGAGAGGAAGACAGAGAAGAGTGCTGTGAAATGCTGTGTTGGGGACAAGTCACAGCCACTGTACTCATAAGTTCCCTGCAGCTGTGGACACAAGCTCAAGCCAAGAAGACCAGTCAGTATTCCAACAGGCAGCAGTAAAGGACACAGTGTGCCACACAACAATAAAACAAAAAAATAACAAAAAACAAAGCCCAAAGGAGGCATGAGGAATGCTGGTGGGAGGAGACCATGTTGAGGGTTCCCAGAGGAGCAAGGGAACATCAGGATGGATACAATCACAGTATAAACGGATAAGTCTGTCAGAGAGAAGAATTTCTTATAAGACACAGCTATCGAGACCTGTTTAATAGGAACGCAATATACCTGGGAACCAAGGAGACCACTGTACCAAAGAAGATAGGAAACAAAGGCAAAGAATCAGCCATAAGGAACAACAGGCAGCAAAACCTCCCTGCAGCTACTCTCCAGAGCAGACACAGACAGTCCCCAGCCCCAGCAGTGAATCTCAAGGCTACTAAGGCTCATCTGTCATTAAAATACATAATGCTGTCTACAAAAGCAATAAGAATCTGCTGAAGAAAAGGCATGCCCAGGACTCTGGGTCCAGTCTCCAGAACACTGCCAAGAAAGAAGACGAATGGACTTTGTAAGGCTGTAACTGAATAATCCATATATATAGCAATCAAAAATAAAAACTTAAATGCTGTAAATCACTGAAAATATAACTATAAGTAAGTATTAAAAACTAAGCAAATATGGATTGTATTCATTTCAATCCATCTCTAACTTCAAATAATTCTTTACATTATCGTCCTTTCACAAACATATTAAAATGTGTATGTGTCTATGAACAGATAGTTTGCAGTTTACAGATACAAATGCTCATTTTTAAAACCACAGATTCAACTGGCTAGAATATGGCTGATATGCCATATCTCTCCATAGTTAAATATATAGCATGGATTTTGTTATCACAGACTGCCACCTGTTGACAAGTACATCTTCCAGTTTGACGAATCAACAGAAAGTAAAAAGAAACTACAACGGGGATGGAGAAACACAGGTAAAAGTTGGAGCTGACCTATAGCTGCATGGGCTACAAAGCCTGGGCACCTAACATGCAGATGAGGACTACAGCCTCACAGCACGCTAGGATTTGCTAAAAGAGTGTTGCACAGATGCTCTTATCACCAAAGAAGAAAGGCAGCTGTGTGAAATGACAGACATACTAATTTGATTTCAGGTCAGTGTTGTTTGACTATAAAATTCATTTAATAATATATATAATAATATATATATATAAAGAGAGAGAGAGAGAGAGAGAGAAAATGTCTATCTCAATACATACAATTACTAAAACACAAAAGAATCAATGTTTTTTTGCGAAATCTTAATTTCAGCTTAAAGACGAGGCAAGAAAACTGCAAGTTCAAATCCAGACTGAAGAGTAAAGGCTCCAGAGAATAATAATCTTTTAAACCTTTCTCCTGTGTTCTGTCTCACTCTCTCACACACAAAGGCCAGAATACATTTGGAAGCAAATTTTAGAAAAAGCCCCCTTATTACTTAGGAAAAAGTGTTAAGAGCAGAAGCCAATTTGTTCTTTGTGAATGCCAGAAGTATTAAGATTCTTTTTGAAGAGAAGATCTAAGTTACATGGTTTTAAAAGGGCAGAAGTAAAATAAAAGCTTTGAAAGATAGAAGAATCTTTATAACCTTGGGATATAGAGGGATTTCATTTAAAAGTAAAAACATCAATTGTCTTAAAACATTAATGTTAATTAAAAAACAAAAACAAAAAAACCCGAGACCTTCTATTTACTGAAGATGGCATTAAAGAAACCCAAGTAGGCACTGGGAAGTACATGCTGTGAAAACAGGTCTTAGAGACCGTATAAGTGGAGAAAGAGAAGCAGCAGAGAATGGAAAGGTCACCAGAAGCAGAAGGTTAGCCAGGACTGGTTTGTTCGAGTCATTTGTTCATCTGCTGCTAACAGACATTTGTACAACCATTGGTGAAAACATGCTGAATGTAGGTATGTGCATTGTAAAAGCAGAGCAGCAGCAGGCTGCCCTCTTCTGGAAGCCAGTAGTACCTTTAACATCAGGCCTGACGTAAGAGAGCAGGTTGAGCTGCCCCGGGTTCTCCAGCAGTGTCCATGCTGCTCCTTCTAGCCCCAACTGTTTTGCTCTCTGGGCTTTGGTACCCTTGCTCCCCATTTTATATGGAGCAGACTAGGAAAAAAGGCAGAGAATATATCACAGGAATGTGTTTTACAAAGCCAAAATCAAGACAGACGCAGGACTAGGACATACTGAAAATACCATAAGCATCCTTCTCTGGTCTGTCCTGTCCCTCAGAGACAAACTCTATCAGACTATAGGGGTGCTTTGTGTCACAATTTTCTAAGTGCTTAGTTCGTTCTCTGCTTGCATTTACTCATCTTTAAAACTCATCATCTGAACTCCAAAGTCCTCAAACAAGCAAGCCGCTGTTAAAGTTAAAGTTGTTTCATATAAATACTTCTCCTCCTCCGCCTCCTCCGCCTCCTCCGCCTCCTCCTCTTCCTTCTTCTTTCTCTCCTTCTCCCTCTCTCTCTTCCTCTTCCTCCTCCTCACGTCTTCCTTCCCCCCCTCCCTCCTGCTGGCCTGCTGGCTTCTCTTCCCACATAGCTTGCTGAAGTATTATGCTGAAGGTCCACAGCACTTTCCTAATGATAATGATTTTCAGTCCAGATCTTGCCTAAACCCCCTGCTACAATTACTATTCATCACCTCGCTCACAAACCTCCTTCCTCCTGATCCACTTATGTCACCTCCAGATTCTCTTCAGAGTTCTCTGGTGATATTTTTCAACATGTACTCTAGATTCTGACTTTTATTTCAAAAGTTGCTATTTCCCAGTGGTCATACTGACCTGCTCATCCATAATCCCCTCCTAAAGTGAATTCTTCCAGTCTCATAGCTTCTAACATAAGCCTACCAAAGAATCCATGAGGGGTTGATGGCTTCTATGAATACCAAGTCCCTTATAGAAAATGGCTTGGTACTTCCATACAACCCATGTACTACTTCCTATAAACTTAAATCATCTCTAGATCACTTATAATAAAGACAATGTAAGTGGTATGTGAACATTTGTTAGGTTATATTATTTAGGGGAGGGTAATTTTTAAAAGTATGCACCTGTTTAATACAGACGTGTTTTCTACCTATGGCTGGTAGAGCACACTGATGTCAAACCAACAAGTAACCAGAGTGCCAACTGTTTTAGTTACAGGCTGAAGACATTCATGTGTGTAGGTCTCTAGTTCTGCCATCTCCCCTGCACTCCATGCTTGAATCCATGGGAAGTTGCTACTCTTCTTCCTTCCTTAACTGGAAATTCCTTGAGGGCAAGGACTATTTACTACAATGCCCAAATGTGTAAACCCAAATTCCTGGCACATACAAAAAGGCATCCAGTAAATATGTATTGAGTAAAAGATAAAATCCCTAGTGAGTTCATTAACAGTGGCCAGTGGCTTTAGCTTGTTACGTCTTAGTCTTCTTTAGTGATAAAAAGACCCCAAATCATAAGCATTCAGGTATTCCACTAAAAGACGAAGTTCCTTACCACATGCTCTAGTTCTTCAAACGTTTTACAGTTCAACAAGGCTTGCAGCAAGCACTCCGACATTTTCCCCTCCTTCTTAATTTTCTGGATTCTACTATGAACCTTCTTTGCAACATCCCTGAAATTAAAAACGTACATAATATATACAATCTCTATGTCCAACCTTTCTTCTCAAGGCTACCTCACACTTACAGAAAAGTTGCAGGGAAAGGAAAAGGGAACTCTATAAACTGTTTTATTTTTGACTCATTTTACAGTAAATTCACCCCAAATACATTAACATGCATTTCCAAGAAAGAATAATCTACAAACTACAATAAAGCCATCAGGATCAAGTAGTTAGCGCTGGTCAATCACTGTCTTCTCCCTCACAGACTGAGAAACAGTGCCAGCAATGATCTCTGTGGATTCTCTCCAGAAGATGGGTAGCTGTCAGATGCAGGTTCTCTGGCTGAAGCAATGTTCCAGGAACTCCTAGATTTTCAAAGTCTCAGTACTTTGAAATGCTTCCTACCAGTTACTTTGTAGTGTCTTCAAGTCTAGCCTCCCAGGAAATGTTTCCTTACAGTTAAACCCTGGGGCCTACTGGCGAGGATCTCAAACTAGTGACACTGCTCTTCTTACTGCATCTCACTGAGAGGCAAATGATTCCAGAACAACCTGTTACTGAGAGAACAATATCATCACTTGAGGAAGTGACACTGGTTTCCAGCCTCAGCACTTCCTCCCTTGTAAATGATGTGTATTTTGTGGGAGGGAGACATTGAGACTCTCGTTCCTCACTAAGCTTCCAAAGTACGCACTGATTTACTCCTATCACCATAGATTTTGGTTTCTTATTTTTGTTTAGTGGTTATAATCCACCACTGTGGCATTTTTTAATGTCCAAATTATCACTGGCTTGGCCAGAAGTAACCCTTTCAAGCTGAGTACTGCGAGCTTCTGACTTGTCCCTCTTACTCTCTAGCACAAGACACCCCAGCTCATCTTTTCCCTTCCATCCTGAGCACTGAAATCCTAAGATTGCCCACCAACAAGTATCTGGCCACTACTGTGCTCACTGACTGCCGCAAGGCTGCTCAGGACAAGCACACTCAGCACATGGAACTAGCTTCTAAACACTATTCTCTATTGACAAAGAACTGGGGTTCCATAGAGAAGGCATGATTCTAGAAATCAATGCAGATGAGTCAATACACAGCTGGGCAAGAAGAGGGACGGGCACAGAAGAAGAGAGGCAGGCACAGCAGTTCTAGTTTTCAACAACTATTTTTCATTCTGAGTGTGCAATCCTGCTGTCTGGGTCATACGTGCCATCTTATCTCATCACCTGTTCTTATTTACCAAATCTGCCCATCTATGGAATTGATACATACAGGTAGCATGAAGGAGGATTCTGTACACACTCACACATGTATTAAGGAGGAGCATGCATACATTAACCCAAGGTTCTCTACTTCGTCTCTGCTGCTCTGATTGCCCTACAGTGATGAGCAATAACCTGGAATTGAGAGCAAAATCAGTCCTTTCTCCCTTAAATTGCTTTTGTTAGAGAAGAAACCAAGACAAAATCACCAGCAGTACAGTACAATATCATTTCCTTCATGATCACATGGTTGACTAGGAGCAGTATAAGAGTCATATAGCATCCTGCTTGTCCATAAAACTCAAAAACTCATAATAAAATAAAAACTCAAAATATTCAAAGTAGAGTTTATACTGAATGATTTGACTATCATGAGGCTGCAAAACTAAGTTACTCCACTGTATGTTGAAGACCATCTATACTGGCAAAAACTCTCCATTTGGGGACTGTTGAGCAGTAACAGGACAGTGTTACGCAAACTTATGCAAGCTGTTGAAGACTTAGACCAACATCTTCAGTTTTCTGTTGGCAGTCCTGATTCTGCCATTATATCTAATCAAAAAAAAAAAAAAAAAAAAAAAAAAAAGCTGGTCAAGACCTATTATATACATGGTCAAGCTAAGCATGTAGCAGAGAGAGGCCATGCCCTAACACAGCAGACAGACATGACGCTCTCTGGCAGAAGAGATGACAGCAATGAAAAGACACAAAGCACCAGAACTGTGCAAACACCCGCTCATTCATGTCCTTGTTTCACCTCAAGAGCCCACAGCCTGTCTCCTACTTGATACCCGTACCTCCTCAAGTTTCTTACCGTAGTTCATCTAGGGTTTGACGAACTTCTCTTAAGAAATCAGCATCAAGGTTATTAATGAGCTCTTTTCGATAGCGTACAATGAAGGGAATTGTGTTGTCATCATTAAAGAGGCGTATGATATTGGCACAAACCCAAGATTCAATATTAGTTCTCTCAGATAAAACCTGCAAAGAAAGATACAGGATGCTTGTAATCCCAACACTTTGAAGGCTGAAACAGGAGGACTACCATGAGTCTAAGGCCAGCCTGGACTATGAAATAAGATCCTATCCAAAATTATCATCATCAACTGATTAAGAAAATCAGGCCAAATTATCAAATAGAATTGTTTCAAAACAACAGATGAAGTAAATAGCTAAACTCTCTCCAGGCTTGGTTCTTCTCCACATTATGACCAGACCTATAGATGATTATTTAGGACAGTCTCTCATAAAACTAACAGTTATCTCAACCCTGCATTTGTAAAGTGAGGTTCCTGTCAAATTCATCCTCCACTTTGCTCATGTGCTACCTATTCAAATAGTAACTCAAACTAGAAAAGTCATCCACCTCCAATTCTTAAGTCTGACCAACTCCAATTACAAAATATGTCTTTACTCTCTTCCATTCTCCCATCCCCACAGCACAGCCTCATTCTAGACCACACCACTGAGGTGGCCTTTAGCTGTTGTCCCTGCAGGTGTTCCACTCTCATCTATTCCTATTTCCATAAGGAGCACTATGAATACTACTTTCAAAATTTATACTAGATCATGTATTTTAATTGGTGAAAACCATCACTAATATGCCATGGCACCTGGAATCCAAACTCTGTTAGACATAAATAAAAAGTCAGCAGCATTGGAAGCAATTGAGGGCAGACCCTTCCCTTGTGGTTGGTATTGGAGCCACCTTCCATTTACTTGGCATACAACTTTCCCTTGTTAGGCCTCCTTGCTAGAAGAACAGAATACCTCTGGACCTGGGAGATATGACATTCTCACCTGCTCCAAAGATGAGGCCACTGAATGAATATTTGTCACTCCTCCCGAGCAAAGCTAACTCAGCTGGCCCTGTCAATCATCTGCTAGAAATCTGCCCCCCAACCCCTAGAAAAGCTGGAAACCCCTGAAAACATGGAAAGAGGTGGAGGAATAATGATCACCGCAATAAGACAACACACTTACCCACTTCTTGAAAGCCCCCATCCTGATGTACTAACTTGCAGACCTTCCCTGCTAAGCATTTTTTGAGTTCTGAAAGCCTAACTTTCCCTTTCTTTCTATGTCTTTTTCCAAAACCCTAGGCATACTACCCCAGTCTAAGCACTTTTCCTTGATAATCTGGGCTTTCTCACTTATTCTCTGAAGCTCACACATCCTTCAGCCATGAGCCGCCTGCCAGTCTCCACTGTTGAACAGGATGGTTTTCTTAGACCTAACTCAAAAAGACATCTTAGGCCATGCTAATCCAGTGGTAATCAAAACATTTCTTAAAAAGTCCCAGGAATGAGGAACAGCTCAGTGGTAGAGTGGTAAAGTGTCTGCTTAGTATACATAAGGCCCTGGGTGTAATTCTCAGCAGCACAGATAAATCAATAAATAAAATAAATACCAACCCTCTTTCCAAAAAGCTAACTGGGAAAAGAAGCCAGTCAAAATGTGATCTCCCGTTGTTCAGTTCTGCTGCTGAGTCAACTTGTACATGCTACACTTTGAGAGTCCATGAGCTCTGTGGTTCAGTCTATGGTCCTCAGAGCAACAGCATAAGCATCAGCTATGGCCTTGATGAAAATGCAGTTTATTAGGCTCCACCTAACATACACTGACCCAGAAACTACATAAGGCCAGCCATCCTGTCTTAGAGAAAACACAACAAAGCACAGAGCAACCCTAGAGGACATGGAAAGGCAGGGCAGGAAACTGAAGTCTTTACTTTTACAGCATTCACTTTCTTTCTTTCTTTATATACTTACTTATTCATCTACTTAAGTAAAGCAGGTATGTATTTAAGGGAAAGTAAGAAAGAACTGTAGAGAGGGAGGGGCCCTTGGGAGAAATACCATAATAATTTTAATGTTGACTTTTACTTTGTAAAAAGCTGCTGCTTTATGATAACATCTGTAAAAGGCTTATCATGCTCAGCAT
>NW_022196912.1:7189587-7214587 GCF_008632895.1 Mastomys coucha | reverse complement strand
AGTGCTAAATACAAATACCCACACACAAACAAACATGTGGAAAGCCAGAGCACTCTAAATGAACAGAGGATTTTACCAACGTTAATATCCTGGTCATTATACTTACATGAGATGCTACAATCTTACCATTGGAGAAAACTAGATAAGGGGTACCTGGAATCCCTCCTGATGTTTCTTATAACTGAATGTGGATGACTTACAAATAAAGTTTAATTTCACAAAACAAAGTAAATGATGTATCTACATGTGCCAGAAAAACAAGATTAAGCTATAGCCATGGCTGGAGATGCAGCACAAGCAAGAGAGTATGCTTGCCCAGCACACAGGCTTAGCAGGTGCAAAGCCCTGGTCTGATCCACAGCACCTCATAAAGACCAGGTATGGTAACTCATGCTTGTAATCCCAGAACTTGGAAGGCAGAAGCAAGAAGGCTGGAAAGTCAAGCTCACCCTCAGTTACACAGCCAGCCTGTGCTACATGAGACTTGACTTAAAAATATAAATAAATTGACTTGTTTAAATAAATTCAGAAATTGACAAACAAATATAATAAAAATCAAACCAACCAATTAGAGGGAGAAGAAAAGCATCTACATGCTTGTGAAATTCAAAAGACTACACCACCACCTGCTCAGACAGAAGGCAAAGGACTGGAAACAGAGCAACAGCAGCCAAAGGCAAGAAGTTTTCTTTTGTTCTACTTTTTGAGTAAGATCTCATGTATAGCCCTGGCTACCTAGAATTCATCATGGAGCCCAGACTAACTTTAAACTCAGAGCAATTCTCCTGCCTCAGCTTCCCAAGTGCTAGGATAACAGGTGTATGGCACCATTGCTACCATCCTTTTCTTTGAGAGGAGGCTGCTCAGGAGGCCTACACAAGTACCCAGGAAGCCATCTCTGTTCCTTACCAGTGTCACTTTACCTGATGGTCATCTTGGCACTTGGGATAGTGGCAATAATGCTGATTGAGCTGCCTTTGAAAAGTTTAAAGTCATAGGCTGGCTTGTCCATCACTCAAGTGACACAGATGGCACAAACACAGTTCCCAACAATGTTTCAGTCAAAATTAAACTTCTATCAGGGATTTTTCCAGAATGACTGAGGATGAGCACTGAGAGCCACAGTAAGAACTCTTCTAGTCCAATGCCAACTACCACATGTGTACCTGAAATGCACAGCCTCTGAGCAGTACACCTGCTCAAAAAATAATGGATTCAAGCAGAGACAGGAAGATAAAATGGCTAGATCTATAATCCACAACCTAATCAGATGAACTGGCATAACTAAAGAATGTGTCCATTGTAAAGAGAGCTGTCTAAGAGACAGAAAAGGAATCCGCAAACGACCAAGTATGATCAGTATTCTTCTACCTATAATAAGGCAAAGGAAAATCAACAAATAGACTCTGAGTGTTTCAGCCCCAATAACAAGAGAACCTGCTGGGAGATGACTACTTCAGACTATCTTAACCCCACACAATAACAACCTGCAAGAGTCACTGTGATGACCATAGCCAAGACCACAGGAGGCAATCAATACCCACATTGATTCGTCTGATCCCTCCTCTCAGCCCACGCTCATCAAGCAAGTTCTAACTATTTAATTTCCTACTTGAGCCTCCAAGAAGAAAGTGCTGCCATAGAAGCTTCAGTGCTTATGGTGATGATTTCTAAGTATTAATTATTAAACCAGCACTCTGTGTATACACACCACTCTGGCAAGCATGGCTGATATAAAAGTACCCCTGAGAGGTATATCAGCTTTTGAACTGCTGACTTAGAAGCCCAGTTCCATCACTCACTATCTGTGTTCCAGGAGAGTCACTTAACACTCCCTGCCTCAGCTTTCCAATCTGTAAAATCATAGACAGATAACAATCTAACAATACACAGATATTTGCTGACAGCACCATCCAAACCACCACTTTCACACCTATACCACCTCCATAGAGAAGAGAACAGAAGTAGCTGAAGAAACAGTTGCTGCAGTAGTTAAGTATTCCTGAGACTGTGCCCGGGGATACCAGTGCCCTGAAGTCTGTGTCATTTGCATGTTCTGTCCCACTCAGTGTAAGGAGAAAGAAACAGTCCCTCCCATGCACAAAACACTGGGTCCTCCCCACATCTAGAGAGCAACACCACCTACCAACTCCTCCTTAACAGCCACATCTTTTGATACGTCATCCACCCGTTGGGAGCTCTTCTTCACCCTAGGCCCCTGCTTCCGTTTGGATCCCTTGGAAACAGGCTGTCTACGATTTCTGGGAACTTTCTTCTGAGGTTCCCAAATGCTATCTTCCTTGTTATCTTCTTCAGAGCCAGATGACCTAGGAGCGAATTGACAGAAGAACTTCCAGGAGAAATGAAACAGATGCAAAGGTAAAAAGAGACACATGCTCCATAAATGATAACTGGAACTATGTACTATAAAACGGAGTGATATGACCATAGGCTATAAACATAGTGCTAAGAACGGCACAGGTGACCAAGGACCCAGAAGTACCTTCTCCCTACAACACACTGTTCACAGGCCTACTCTCCTCCTCTGACCTGACAAGCATAATACACACTGTCATGACACAGAAAACCAATCATTACCTCAAGTAACTTAACAGGGTCATGGCACACCATTGTGAGCCTTAACAGGAAAAAGCACTTTAGTTCCTAAATGCCAATCAAATCCATTTCAAATGTACTAAATTATTCAAACCAACGAAAGGACTGAGAAAGAGCTTTTTAAACAGCCCACTCTGCATAAAAAAAGCCAGCACCAAGACCCTCAACTATTTTATTGACACCCTTTTCCTTTCACATAGATCTGTACCCTTATTAGACTAAAAAGCTACATCACCTTTCTAACCAAGAATCAAACTCAGTTCAAGAGCAGACAAAGCCCAGCCCTACAGCCCACCTGGTTCACTCTACTTCTCTCCCCTAAGGAAGCCAGTACGTGGGGAAAAGGACCTGAGCTCAATCAGTGAAGCTGTCTGAGCTCAGTTCTGCTGAGAGGCAAGAGCCAGACTGGATGACTTTTCAGCCAAATTATGTTCCAAAAAAAACATGATGGCGGGACAAACCACTGGCATCATTAGGAGTTCTTTTCAAAGGTTGGTAAGCAGCCTGAGACTAAGCAAACAAAATCAAATCAAAATGACTAAAAGAGTGAATTCAAAGGGAACTATAATCTAAAAACCTGTGCTCTACCAGATATTCCTCGGAGTACCTGGGAGTCTGAGGGCAGGAGGACCACAAGTTCTGACTATGTTTACCCCTAACCCACATACACACTCGAGCACACACACACATACCACATGCACACATAAGTGCATGAGCAGAGGAGGAAAGGGAAGGAAAGGGGAGAAGAAGGAAAGAAAAAAAGGAGAAGGAAGGAAGGAAGGAAGGAAGGAAGGAAGGAAGGAAGGAAGGAAGGAAGAAAGAAAGAAAGAAAGAAAGAAAGAAAGAAAGAAAGAAAGAAAGAAAGAAAGGGGAGGAGGAAAAGGCAAGGGGAAGATAAAGGAACTTAGGGTCTCCTCCTATTGTCAACTGAACAGGGCATCTTCCTACCCTACCATCTAATCACCCATCAAGCAGGACAGCTAACTAACTGTATTTTACATGGGTATGTTGCTAAAAGCACAGGGTTTTTTATTTGTATATTATTATGAAGAAAACCCAAGCACCCAAAATCACTTGTCATAGGAAGTGGCTCAAAGCTATCAACACTCATTCCCCCATCCCAGAGGAGCACAAGAGTGCCTGGCAATTGTCCTACAAAGCACATCTTCTATATGCCTCTCTTTAGTCCTTTTGACCCTCTCCTCCTCTCACCAACCTCGAAAAGTTGACATCTCCAGAGTCTTAGTCCTCAGGACTCTCTCTAGTTTATGGCTTATCCTATAAGTCTCAATTGTACATCTGCAGATGTTCTTTCCCCTTGCAGATCTATGTTCAGTTAGATGTCTAGCAATCACCACCAACTTGCCAACAACAAAACAGACCTCTTGGGGCTAGTGAGATGGCTCAGTGAATAAGAGCACCGATTGCTCTTCCAAAAGTCCTGAGTTCAAATCCCAGCAACCACATGGTGGCTCACAACCACCCATAATGAGATCTGACACCTTCTTCTGGTGTGTCTGAAGACAGCTACAGTGTACTTATAATAAATAGATAATAAATAATCTTTAAAAAAAAACAGACTTCTTGTTCTAATGCTCCTGTCTATTCCTCTGGTCTACAGAGAGCCGGTAACCAGCACCATGTCCTTTCTATTCTACTTTCAGGAATCTATCCAAACTGGACTAGTTCTCACCATTCTTACTCCTATACCAACCTCCCTGCTTCACCCTCATACTTGAGTCTGTTACACACCAAGAAACTATAAAGATATTTTACAAATATAAGCCAAATCAGGTCAGATCGCTGTCCACAACACTCCAGTAGCTTCCCAACTTACTTCTAATGAAGTCCTAGCGCTTCCTCAGAGAGTCTTAGTTCCCACCAATTACAATCTTATTTCCTGTCACTCTCTGGCATGATGGCTCCAATCTGGATACACTGCTCTTGCTACTCCCCAAACACAATTCACTGCTGCCTCAGGATCTGTGTATTTGCTGCTTTCTTCTTTGTAACCTAATCTAAATCCTTATTTGTGAGCTTTGGGTCACTACACTGACATAAACAGACATAATTTAACTTAATAAATGGCTTATTTATCTTAGAGGTTTAGTTCCAAAATCAGGAAGCCCCATTGGCGTGAGCCTCAGATGAAGACAGCAGGTGGCAAAGGCAGGAATTTGTGCTGAAACACATTCACATCTTGAGGCAGGAACAAAGAGAAGACAGGTCAGGGTGCTACAATTCTCTTACAGAGCTTGCATGCAGTGACCTAAGAGCTTTAGACTAGCCCCCAACTCTTAAGCATCCCACCACCTCCAAATAGCACTACCCTGGTACTAATCCTTTCAGAACAATTGTCCAAACTACAGCAACTAGCAATCTCAAATGGCTCTCTTAGCACACCCCCCCCCAAAGAATACCATGACTGTTCTTTCCAAAATGCCCCTCTACCACAATCATACAGCACACTCCCTAAGCCCTGATCTGCTTTCATTTTATCTTATATTACTATTATGGCTTAACATTAATCACTTGTTTTCTTAATAAATGTCAGAGGCAAATGTAATATGGTACTCTATAGGAAAAATTTTCAACTGAGGATGATTTTGAGCCTCTGGGACATTTGACATTGTCTAAAGACATTTTTGATTGTTACACTAAGAACTGCTGCCACATTTAGTAGAGGTTACAGATATCACTAAATGTCCTATAAAGCATCAAGCAACCCCCAAAACAAAAGTTGACCCTAATGTTATATGAGTTAAGAGCTACTCTAGGGGCTGTAAAGATGGCTCGTCAGTTAAGAGCACTGGCTGCTCTTCTGGGTGACCTGGGTTCAGTTCCCAGCACTGATAAGGCAGCTCACAATCGTCTATAACTCAAGTTCCTCAGACCCAACACACTGACACAGGCATTCAGACAAAACACCAATGCACATGAAAAAAAAATCATTAAAAAGAAAGAGCTCTGCTCTAAAGCAGTGTAAACAACAGCTTGCCCTCTTTTACTGTGCAGGATAAGCATTACATAACCCATTAGCTGCTTTCTCTCCCTGGGATGATGGCTCAAGCATAACACAGAGTTGTTATATAGAGAAAGGACAAGTGCACACATTTCTTCACTTAATGACTTAAGTGTCTACAGGGCAGACCACATTACCCTTAAAATAGTCACCATTCCCCCAACAACACATCACACTAATACACTTACAACTCAGAGAAGAAAGAACAGTCAACTTTGGGCTCTGCGTTCTTGGCTGGTGTGTCTGCTCTCCTGCGCAGTGAGGGCATCTGGAAGAGACGGGACACAAAGCAGAGGCAGCACATGAGTAGCTTACCACTTCATCTGACTACAAGATGACTCTCCATTCAGAACCAACACTCCAAAGCTTTGCTGTCAGAAATGCCACAGAGGGGAGAGACATAGAGAGCTCATTCGCAAGCCCAAACACTAGCTCCCCACAGGATGTAGCCTGCTGATCAGAAGAGGACCCAGAGGCCCTCCAATGTCTCAAATACCTTATGATGCTGGAACCATCTCCTGAAAAAGACAAGCCCCTCTAGGGTGATAAGTTTGCTTTAGAATTAAAGACTGGAGTATTCTGCAAATACTATTTTATAGCGATCCTGCCAGTCAGCAAATTATAAGCAAGTCATCTATTGTATTGTTTCTCAAATATAAGAAATTTCTTTTCTCTTCCATATATTCTCATAACATTAAAGTAGAAGTGTCTTTGCAAAGTTAGGAATCAATCAAATGTCAATCAACTTAGTAAGTAGTTATTTAGGAATAATCTATATTCCTAAAGCAAATCAAACATCCTCTTGCAATATAAATGATTAGCCACTGTGCCACTAAAAATATTTACCATATTCAAAGGCTTAGCACTTAAAAAAAATTAAGACAAATGACAAGAGGAATCACGTAATGTAACAAGTAAATAAATTTACCTAAACTGGTAACACTTATTACCTAAAGAATGTTTGTCAAACCAATAAAAAATGCATTAGACTAGCATGTTTAGAACAAGTCTCTGGACTAGAGGAATATTGTAAACCTTGGAGGTAATACCTCACAGAAATACTAAAGCAGTTGTCACAAAGAGGAGCCTGATTTCCCAGCATCTCTGTCCCATGAGTGCAAACCTGAGGGAGACCGTGTTTAGAAGGAAACAAAGGCCAGCAGGAGAATAGTCTCTTAGCAGCAGACAGGACAGGACAGGTAATGGGAAGAGGCAAATATGATTTCTTATGAACAGTTTACCATAATAAAAATAAAGTGTAAAAAGAGGGCTAAACAGGAATGCGGCACACCTTTCTTTAATCCTAGCATTAGGGAAGCAGAGGCAGGAGGATTCCAGCCATGTTGGTCTACATAGTAAGATCTTATGTATAGAAAAATACGTAAATAAATAAGAAGTTGGTGTTTGACACAGTGCTAATTCAAACCAGGTCAGGGAAAAACTTGTCTGTACATGGAAGAGAGGCAACTACCTGCTCCTGTAAAGGAAAGCAAGTGATTTAACCCCCAGGCCTGCCTCAGGAGCAAACCCAGGTTCTAAGATTTAAACTACACAAAACAAAACTTTAAAAGTTCTACAGAGAGGGCTAGAGAGATGACTCAGTGGGTAAGAGCACTGGCTGCTCTTCCAGAGGTCCTGAGTTCAAATCCCAGCAACCACATGGCGGTTCACAACCAGCTGTAATGGGATCTGATGCCCTCTTCTGGGGTGTCTGAAGATAGCTTCAGTGTACTTAAATATAATAAATAAATAAAATCTTAAAAAAAAAAGTTCTACAGAAAGTAAAGGTGGGTTGTCTTCAGAGTGTTGAACAGGAGGAGAACACGCAGCTGTCCCTAGCCATGACTAAAAACTCAGTGAAAGAATTAACACGTTATTGGGGAAAAATTGAAGTCTCAAGCAAGTAATTGGGGCATTTGAGAAGTAAGTCAATTTATCCTTCAGTGTCCTTAATATAGGAAGGAAGGAAGAAAGGACAGACAGATGAACAAAAAGGAAGGACAAGTGGACAACAAAAGTGAGTGCTAAAATCCTGTTGTTGTTTTCAAGACAGGGTTTCTCTGTGTAGCCTGGCTGTCCTGGAACTCACTCTGTAGACAGGAGTTAAAGGTGTGTGCCACCACTGCCCGACGAGTGCTAAAATCTTTGGGACCAAGGTTGAGGGACCTGGGGTTGGGTATACTCTGTCACAAGAGGATCTTTCTAGGTGCCCTAAGCCCACATGTTATGAGGCAACCAACTCACAAACAGTCTAGAAATATATTTCCCAGAACAGAGTCAGTAGACTAGAATACAATGAATGCACATGTACACATTGAACCCATTAAAATTGAATGCTGAGTTTGAATAGAAACCCCAGTCACCAGTCAGGAGCAGAGATCTAGGCCACCCGGGAGAGTGCTTGCCTGCTATGCATGAAATCCTGAGTTTGATCCCTAGTACCTTATAAAGCAGAAGTAACATAGTAGCATGTGGGAGGTGGAGGCAGAAGGATCAGGAGCTTAAGGTTGTTCTCACCTACATGGTGAGTTCAAGGTCACCCTGGTATACCAAACAGACCTTGTCTCAAAAACAAATAAACAAGCCAGGTGTGGTGGCACACATCTTTAACCCAGTGCACAAGAGGCTAGTGCTACCTAAGGTCCTGTCGCAAAAAGAAAACAGTGTGGGGAGAAGGGGGGGAATCTAAAGGAGCCAAGCTTCCATGCTCACCTTACAACCACTCTAACCATCCCAATCTACAACACACAGTAGTATCAGACCACCTCCATCTAAGGTTTGGCTTTGTACAATCTGAGGTATCTCAGTCAACTGAAGTCCATAATCATTCAACAAAAAAACTCCCAAAATAAACAAACAATCAATAGTTTTCAGAGGTTGCTATGATGGCACTGAGTAGGCACTATAAACTAGGGAAAGTGAAACAAGGAAGAAAAGAACATTCACATTTACACATTCACACACGTACACACACACACATACACACACCAATATTTAAAAAGGGGAAACAGCATTGAAACTTCTAGGGCAGTGGTTCTCAGCCTTCCTAACGCTGAGTCTCTTTAAAACAGTTTCTCACATTGTGATGACCCCAACCACAGAATTATTTTCTCTGCTGCTTCATAACTGTAATTTTGCTACTGTTATGAATCATAAATATCTGATATGTAGGGTATCTGATATTCGACCCCAGTGAAAGGATTGTTCAACCCACAGTTGAGAACCACTGTTCTAGGAGAAAATCGAGACAACTCAAGAAGCATCTAAATGTTTCCCTGGGGGAATTTAAAAAGGTGCTTCAAATGTCCACAGACCCTCAAGAGATAAAACAAAACCAACAACCAAGCATCTAGCAGAGAACAGCAGCTAGCTTTCGCTATGAGAAAGCCCTGCTGCATGTTTATGAATGAGAATCCTGAGACTCAATGGGATGGAATGGTTTACTTAAATGGTAGAGGTATAAGGCAAAATCCTAGAAATAAGAGCCACAAGTACCAAGACTCTCCCTGTTTCTCACTGCGCATGTATTAACGTCATGCTGCCACGTGGGAAGATGAGGAAAGTTGGTTAGAGTTCTCACTCATCCTTTTCCTCCATTGCTCGACCGCCTCCTCTGTGCCCAGAGCACTTCTGAAGGCGCGTGATTCCCCGCGCCACGACTGACAGTGATTCCTCCCTCGGCTCCGATCCTTCGGGGTAAAAAAACAAAGTACCCCTTTCTCACGCCTACCATGCGCTAACAGCTGGCTCAATCAAAGGACGCGCTAGGTGACAGTTATGAGATCGTCCAGGTGTAGACTGTGTGACAGACTAAAAGATAGAAAACTTCATTTTAAAAATTGTTCTTTCCCAAACCAGCACTCATAACTACCGGGGCCGAGATGCGAAAACGGCTGGCCTTAAGCATTGCCGGTACCGCAGACACAAAGCTCACCTTCCGGCTTGGCGAATCTGTAGACAGGAGCTCGGTTGAGGAATCTTCCGGTTCCCGCCGGAAGTTTTTCAAATGCCGGAAATCCCGCCTCGCTTTACCGGAGCCAGACTACCGGGGTGGGGCGGGGCGCGGCGGGGAGGGGCGGGGCAGGGACCAGGGCAAGGCGGGGCTTGAGCCTGTCCGGTCCTTGGGTGCAGGCGTGGCTAGGGCGGGCGGGGGCGGGGCGTCGAGGAGCGAGACCGCATCCGTAGTCCACAGGGAATTTGGGTACGCCCTTACTCTAAGGGAGGGGCAAAGATTTGGCAAACACTCGTCCTCATTTCTATTTCCACTTTTCTGACCGACCTCTCTTGGACTACTTTACATTCTTTTCACCCATCCTTTCATTTTGTTTTGAGTTGGTTTTCGTTGTTTGTTTTTTGTTTTGTTTTGTTTTGTTTTGAGACAGATCCTACTCTGTAGCCCAGCTCAGTCTGAGTTCGCCACGTTGCCCCTGCTGCGTTGTATTGTTTACGCCTCAAAGCCTAGCTCGTTCTTTTTCTTTTTCTTTCTCCCTCCACTCTACCACGCTATGAAAGTGTCTGATTTTTTCCGCCTTTGGTAAGTCCTTATTCACCCCATGGGAACCTTACTTAATGAGAGCCGTTAGCTAGAGTCGTCAGCATCTTCCTCCAGTCTCAGGCAGTTTGATATACTGCCAAGTAGATCCATTTGGAAGCCGAGGCCTCTTAGACACTTTCTAGAAGATCTGTGCAAATTGCTCTTTGCCTTTGGACCTGTTTCCCTGGGTCCCATCTCCAAACCACTCTACCTGTTAAGATACCCAGCACAGCGGGGCAGTGGTGGCGCACGCCTTTAATCCCAGCATTTGGGAGGCAGAGGCAGGCGGATTTCTGAGTTCGAGGCCAGCCAGCCCGGTCTATAGAGTGAGTTCCAGGACAGCCAGGGCTATACAGAGAAACCCTGTCTCGGGAAAAAAAAAAAAGCACACTGAAAATAATAGTCACTGGATCATTAACTTGAGAAAATGCAGCTCACCCAGAGAATGAGAAACCCTTCCCCATCTCATATTCAGAGTGGTGAAAAGTGTGGTGACCACAATCCTGGTAAACTAGCCCCTGTTTTCTTTGTTTAGAGCTAATGACATAAAGCACTCATACTTGTCAAGATGATTAACCAGGTTGGGCCCCTGGAGCCCACTGCAAAGTGAGAACCAACTCCAAAAAGTTGTCTCCTGACACAAAAATAGCCTCTACCTTTTAATTAAATTAGGCTTAAACAATCCTTGTCCACAAGGAGGCAGGTTTTTGTTTTCATTTTGTTTTGTTGTTGTTTTGTTTTGTTTTGTTTTGTCTGTTTTGGTCACATCAAATGCCTAAGCTGTTGCACAGTCAGTTCATAGTGAATAGAAAAGCGAATTCTATACCCCAAACCACAGAAACCTCCCATGCTGCTCTCTGAGTTTGGAAAATGTCAAATTTTAAACTCACTGTGATAACCTGAATCCCAACTTTCCTCCCTCCCCCAATCATTCCAATTTTTAAAACTATAAATCATTCTCCAGAAATTCTTTTCATTTACATCTCAAAATCACTTCCCAGAGGAAATTAAAAATTACTTATCTCTTTCCTTGCTATAATTTTTATCAGCCCCACTAAACTCACAGAAACAACATAAGAATAAGGTTTTAAACTAGAGAAACAAGACTTGTTAGAATTTCATCTGGTCAAGCAGAACATGGCCTATAATCCCAGTTTGGAAGATAGAGGTACATCTTTATCTAAATAGTGAGTTGGAGGCCAACCTGGGCTACATAAGATTCCTTCTCACAAAAGTTCACAGATCAGAACCCATGGATGGGCTGGCAAAACAGCTCAGTGAGTAAAAGTGCTTGCCTGCCACTGAGTCTAAACTCCAGACTCCACATGGTAAGAAGAGAAAACCAACTTCTTCAAGTTGTCCTCTGACCTACATACATGTCCACGCATACATACACACAAAAATATCTGTATTAGTCAAGGTTCTCTAGAGTTACAGAATTTAGGGAATGTCTCTATATATTAAGGAAATTTATTATGATGACTTGCAGTCTTTAGTCCAACTAATCCACAATGGGCAGCTGTGGATGGGAAGTCCAAGAATCTACTAGTTGCTCAGTCCCATAAGGCTAGTTGTTTGAGCTGGTCTTCTGTAGAAGTAGGTTCCAACAGGTGTGCTGGCAAGTAAGTGCAAGCAGGAGAAGTTTTCCTTCTTCCAGTTTCCTTCCACGCCTCCAGCAGAAAGTGTAGTCCAGATTAAGGTGTGTACTACCATGCCTGGATCTGGAACCTGCTCTGTCCCAGGCTGACCTTGAACTCAGAGATCTGCTTGTCTCAGTGTCCTGGGATTAAATGTATGTGCTACTTTGCCTAGACCTAAGCTTTTCATGGCCACTATGCCTCAAGATCTCCATGCCAAGATCCAGGTCAGAAACTTGGGTCTTCCACCCTCAAGGTCTGGATCACAGGTGAGCCCTCCTATTCTGGATTGTAGTTCATTCCATAGCTGAAGCTCCTGACACACAGAAGGCATACTGAACTTTTAAAAATGTAAACAAACAATTCTGTCCTTAGTGTCAATCACTTAGAGTGATGCTTGGTTTTAGATATCAACTTGACTGAGTTAACAGACACCCACTAGATGGAAAGGCTTTATTGCTATGTGCCTATCAGGGTTTCCCAAGGACACTGACAGTTGAACTAGATGAAGGGGATCTCCATGATGTGGGTGAGTGCTGTCCAGTTATTTGAGGGCCTGAACAGAGCAAAAGGGTGAAGCAAAGGGAATACTCTAGCTCTGTAGCTGGAACATCCCTTTTGTCCTGCCCTCGGATGCTCTACTCCAGAGTCTCAACCCTTGGGATTCTGGAACTTAGAACCTTTTGCTCTCCAGTTTCTCACGTTAGATTCTGGGATCTTTGTATTTAGAGTGAGCCACACTTCAAGCTTCCCCAGTTGTCTGGATTGTAGATGGACTAGTGCAGGACAGCCTCCATAACTGCATGAACCAATTCCTATGATCAATCCCCTGTCTGCCATTCTACCTACCTGTCTACATAGTTTATCTGTGTATCAATCATTTTGGCTCTCTTTCTCTGGAGAGACCAGACAACTATAAATAGTAATAATGGAAGAGTGTTTCAAGTGATACTTTGTATAAATTGAAATGAAAGAGCAAGCAAAGGTAGGAGCAATATTTATAATCTAATATTTAAATAAGGAAACTGTTGTGGTTAATATTACTCTGTGGTTAATATACTACTGAGACCATATAGTTCCCAAATAAAAGACACAAAAAACCTTTGTATTTGTAATAAACCTATAAGCATTAGAACTGGGCAGATATCCAACCTCTGTGCTGTTTTCCCTACTTCTCTGTCAGTAATCCCAAGATATCCTTTGCCATGTTCTGCATGGGCCACTCCTGCTCCAACAGGCCAGACCCTATGGCCATGTACTCATGATCCACCTACCCCATGACAACTTATTTTTTCTCCTCCTCTCCTCTTCCTTTCATGGAACCTTTGCTCTGTCCCCTCTCTTCTGCCCATCCCAGGCTGTAGGCATCTCTATTAACTAATCAGGGATAACTTGGGGGGCAAGGTTTACACACAAAAGGTGGTATGCATGAGGATTTGCTTGGCTTGGAGCAATCAGATCTTGGGGTACAGAATTTGAATACAAAGAACACCAGACCAGCCCCTTACAAAAAAACTCCATTTTCTGTAGACTGGGACAAATTCCTATTCTTTAATGTTGAAACTAGCTATAGGAACCTGGGGCTTGTTACATGTTAAGATAGCAACCTCTTAAGGATTGAATGTAAGACCACATGTATGTGTGACAAGCATCACATTACCAGCCCTAAGTTATCAATCAAGTTAAAGAATTAGGCCTGTTACAAGTCTAGACATTTTTGTCTATACTGCAGCTGAATAAACCAAAGAGGTTGTTCATGTCACTCTTAAGCCTTAAAGTTTGATTTAGTTTGTCCTGACCAGCTGATAAGAGTGAACCATGAAAGCCAACAGGAATTGATGCAAATTACCCTGGAAGTTGCCCTCACACACACCCAACCACCATTGACTTGGGTTCCATCTCTGTTGAGTTGGAAAACCTTGGCCTTATGAATCCCTTCTCTACTCTGTATTCACTGTTTTTACTGCTTGAGGCCCAACATCAGCTATTCTTACTTCTCAGAATTCCTGAGACTATTTTTTCCCACTTTAATATTATAACCTATGTGTATATATGACCTTTGGAGTGGCCTTGGGAATGGCTATTTGCTTGTGTAAATACTGTCAACAGGCATGAGTCAGCAATGGCACCTCAGTGACATGCCGAGTCTTCTGGTCACTGCCTGTGAGCAATCATGGTAACACGACTTGTTAGCAAGTGTGTTGACACCAGTTAAGGTTTGTTTTCCTCCTCACACCCTCACCCTGGATGATGATTAAGGGTTCTTCTGGAAACTGGGATCTAATCAAAGCAGAACACCTTATTACTTATCCCTTGCCTTGTGACACAACTTCAGGGTAAAGAAGGCAATGGGACAAAGTTGTTGAGCTCAGTTATAATGAGTAAGGATCTGGTTTGCATCCACAAGAGACTGGTTGTCCTAGGGTTTCACCACTGTGAGGAGGCACCATGACCATGGCAACTTTTATAAAGGACAACACTTAACTGGGCCTGGCTTACAGGTTCAGAGGTTCAGTCCATTATCATCATGGATGGAAGCATGGTGCTTCCAGGCAGACATGATGCAGGAGGAGCCAAAGGTTCTACATCTTGATCTAAGGCAACCAGGAGGAGGGTCTCTTCCATAGTGGGCGGAGTCTGAGCATAGGAGCCTCAAAGCCTGCCTACATAGGGACACACTCCCTCCAACAAGACCACATCTTTTCCAACAAGGCCACACCTCATAATAGTGCCACTTCCCATAGGCTGAATCTATTCAAACTTAGGGAGGATGATATCAGTTAGTCTCTGGCCAGCTGCCATGATGGACTTCGGATGACAGCATACAGGTTGGCACAATGCTAGCCTCCCTGTGTTGACCTTCGTTGACCTTCGTTAGGAATGAGTGGAAACCCAAACAAATGTGAGCAAAGCAGTGGGGTCCGAAGGATGCCTGTCCAGTCGTCCTTTTTAAATTAGAGTCTGTTGTTAAAATGGTTAGCTTACTTTGAAGTGCAAGATATAAAAGAATATGCAGTAGAAATTCTGTTGGCTCTGGAGTTCCTCATCTATATTCTTTTGGTTCTTTGTTTGTTTGGGTTTTTTTGTTTTGTTTTGTTTTTCGAGACAGGGTTTCTCTGTATATTCCTGGCTGTCCTGGAACTCACTCTGTAGACCAGGCTCGAACTCAGAAATCTGCCTGCCTTTGCCTCCCAAGTGCTGGGATTAAAGGAGTGTGCCACCACTACCTGGCTCTTATCTATATTCTTATACATACTTTACTCTCCAATCTATCTTTGCCTTTGAGATTCTTTCCAGAGAAAATACTATGTATAGTCTCCAAAAGTACATATCTACTAAGCCCATAATTCCATTGACTGCACTATGTACCATGATCAGATTTCCACAAAAGAAATTTCTTTTTAAAAGCCCTACCAAATAAATTATGAGGTGCTGTGTATTATACAATACATTCTGATATCAGAAACATAAAGATTGTGAAAAATATGTGCATATGATAATTAATGAAATATGCTGTATATTCTTTTCTTCCAATATTGTGGTTCCAGACTATACTTGTATTAACAGTATATTTCATATTATTGCTAAAGGCATTTTATCCTCTTCTAGTTGATGAGTATTCCCAGCAGAGCACGAGTGTAGTCAAAGTTAAAAGGAAGGAGTGAAGGCTGGGAGAGAATGCCTTTTGGTAAAGACAGCAGATAAACTGCACGTGGGGGTAAAAGCACAGTAATCCTTACTTTGCTTCTCTTTCCTTTAAGGATAAAGATCTGCAAATGGGAGACTCTAAGATCAGGAAGACAGACTCAAGTTTGACAGGAAAAAAAAGATCAAAATAATAGCTACACAATTTATAGGTGATTCTGATTCAGAGTCTAAATAGATACAAACCACGGCTCTAAAGAAAATGCTTGGGGTGATAAAAATCACAGCTGGGAATTTTCTTCATGAAATAAGGAAGAATAAAAGAGGGAACTGAAAATATGGTAAGATATTTTCATCCATGTAGCTTATACAAAACAGACAAAATTTCCCATCCACAAGGTTTACAGCAGTTCTCAACCTGTCATGTAGGTCATGACCCCTTTGGGGTAGAACAACCCTTTCACAGGGCTAAGACCATTGGAAAACACAGATATTTACATTACAATTCACAACAGTGAAATTACAGTTACAAAGTAGCAATAAAAATGATTTTATGGTTGGGGTCATCCCAACCTGAGCAATGTATTAAAGGGTCACAGCGTCTGAGAACCACTGGACGTCAATGCTTTTTTTTTTTTTAATTTAAAGAAAAATGTGTGATTAGAAGAATCAGAACAGGGACTAGAGAAATCTCCTAGAGGTCTTCCAGAGGACCCAGGTTTGATTCCCAGCACCCACATGACAGCTCACAACCATCTGTAAGTCCAGTTCCAAGGAACCCGACACTCTCTTCTGGCTTCTTTGGGTACCAGGCATGCATGTGAGATATGAAAAACATTCAAACACATAAAACAAAAATAAATTTCAAAGAAGAGTCAGAACAGATTCGGCAGAAAATGTTGTCACCACTAGGTTAGGGCAGGTGGCAGTGGGCTGCAGGTGTGAATGCTCTATGTCCATGCCCCTTCACCATCTCTCTTAGCGGCATATGAGAACAAGCTATAACAAGGTGCTGAACAAGACTTAAGTTCCATTTCTGACAGACAACACTTAACTTACCTCAGGCTGTTCTCTCTCTCCTTCTCTCCCTTTTCTTCTCCTCCCCCCTCCCTTTTTTAAAATGAGGAGCTTGCACTAGGCAGTGGTAGCACATGCCTTTAGTTAAGCCCTTGGGAGGTAGATGTAGGTATATCTCTCTAGGCCAGCCTGTAGGAATTCTCTCTCTACAGAGTGAGTTCCAGGACAGTCAGGGCTATACAGTGGAACTCTGTCTTTACAATAAATTAATTAATTTAATTAAAATAAGGAACATTTATCATTTTGTTGAGTTGTTTGGTTTTTGTTGTTGTTTTGTTTTGAGATGGGACTTCAATCTGTAGCTCAGACTAACTAGGAACTTACTATGTAGCCCAGGATGGCCTCAAACTCATGGTAACTCTCCCTCCCATCAGAGTCCTGAGCATTGGGGTTATGGAGATGGACTACCACACCCACCTATATATTGATTCTTAAGTAATTTTCTACCAATTACATTTGACTCCAACTGACAAGTCAAGTTGAATCTAGAAGGTTTTGGGTTTGTTGGTGTTGGCAATGCTATTTTGGTGGAAGTGATGAATTGGGATTAGGCTCTATCCAATGACATTTGGGACCTCACCACTGACGCATGGGACCTCACCACTGACGCATGGGACCTCACCACTGACGCATGGGACCTCACCACTGACGCATGGGACCTCACCACTGATGAATGGGACCTCACCACTGAAGAATGTTCAGAGCCTCATTTCAGAGTCATTGTCTAGCAATCATAACTGACCCTCATGAAAAGGGCATCCTTAGGGAGAATTCACAGGTGAGTCCTGAGGGAAACAGTGGCACTTGGCAGTGTCGTTGCAGGGGAGCCTGTGCGGGGAATGAAAGGCTAGCACCTTCAGGACATATGAAGGGATTGTTTTTTACCTGGTTGGAATGAAATTTTAGAACACTTAACCTGCACTTTGGTGTGGATTGCAGATGAGCTTCCACTCAAAGCGTAACTAATGTTCTCTCTACATTAAACTACAAATTGCTGACATTTAGGAGCTCTGCCCAGCGTTGAGTTCTGAACAATGGGGTGACAGCTGTCACCTTGGAGGGATGACATTTTTCGCAAAGCTGTTATTTACATCTGCACTGGTCTCTAGAGTTTCCAGTGCTTTCAGCAGCCTCCTCAGCTGGGAGCTGCAGTGTGAGTAGGTGGCAGTGAAGGCTTGCTCTTTTGTTGGATGAAAACACTGGCACTCAAGAGACCTTAAGTGGTTCACTCCAGTTCACACAGCTGGTAACTGACCAGGCAGGGACTTGCAACTTGGCTCCTAGCCTTGTTCTAAGAGAAATAGCAATAATGAAATTGAGCTGTAGGTGAACACATGAGGGTGGGAGGCAACCAGAGGAGCCTTTGATTGACTCCACAGCTAATCAGAGCAAGCAAAGTGCTATAGAGGGAGCCAGCCTTCACAAGCATCCTCAGAACCCTTTCCCAAACCGAGCCTCTTCGCGTCCTCTTCTCAGCCTCGTTCACCAACTCAAGGAGTAAGTGCCTGTTTGCTTGATCTGAACATTCGATAGGTGGACAGTTTCCTTTCTAGGTAAAGGACAGTTACTGCCTGGAGAAGATAGGAGATGGTTCGGAGGAAGCATAATTTCCCCAAACTGTGGGATATAAGAGAAATGGGTGATGATTCTCAGGAAACTTGGGAATTTAAACATTATGTTCCTGTGGTGATATTCTGTCTGCTTAGCTTTTTTTTTTTTTTTTCTTAAAAGATAGTCTGCTGGGCTGGAGAGATGGGTCTGCAGTTAAGAGCACTGACTGCTCTTCCAGAGGACCTGAATTCAATTCCCAGCAACCCCATGGTGGCTCACAACCATCTGTAATGGGCTCTGATGCCCTCTTCTGGGGTGTTTGAAGAAAATGACAGTGTACTCATATAAAACAAACAAATAAATAAATCTTTAAAAAAAAAGCTAATCTGCTGCTCATTGAAAGGGTTTTTGGAAGAGCTGGAGAGAAGGGGGACTCTGGCTTTCTTTCCAGCTAATCTACACCTGCGACTTCCTGGCCCAGTATAAACAGGATGAATATGCTTTTTCCAGGATACTCTGTTTTGTGGACCAGAGAGGGTGGGCGGGGCCTAGGGAATGTAGGCTAGACAGAGTCAAAAGCAAGACCATTTGCCAAGGTAGCTTGGCTCAAATTTGGCTCATACCCATGCCAGACACCAAACCTGGGCAGTAACAAGCCCCACAATTTAGAAAGGTTAATTCTTTCTTTCTTTGGAGTGACCAGTAGTCCCAGAGGGATCAAGCAGCAAAAGCTGTCAGCGAGCCCCATGATGTCTGTGGCTCTGACACCCTCCGGGGGCATCGTTACCTAAACCAGTCCTTGCAATGCAGGGGTTCTGATGTGCATCTACTGTCCATAGGTGAGGAATGGCTGAAGCATAAGCCGATGCTTCTCAGCCACTCTTTGACCCTGTTCTAGAGGCTTTTCTGGATTCCAACAGAAGGTAGCAATTCCTAATGTAGAAAATGTCCATTGAGTCAAAAAGATGACCTTGACTCTGCTTCCATTGCTCTCCAACTGTGTGATTAATGGGTGTAATGTCCCCGCTGGGCCTTTGTTTACATGTATACCATTAGTACTTGTTCTAGGTCAGTGGATCTCAACCCTCTTTATGTTGTGACCCTTTAATACAGTTCCTTATGTTACAGTGACCCCTAAGCCATGAAATTATTTTTGTTGTTACTTCATAACTGTAATTTTTCTATTGTTATGAATTATAATGTAAATATCTGTTCTGTGGGATATCTGATATGTGAGTCTTGTGAAAAGTTCATTCAGATCCCAAGGGGTCGCACCCCACAGGTTGAGAACCACCATTCTAGAAGGTCCTTATAGGTTCAAGTGAGATTTTTCTTTTTTATTTAACATGGGATCTAGCACTTGGTACTTGTGCAACAGGCATTAATTCTTTGTCCCCGGATGCCCTCCTACCTTTTGCAGATTTTCCAGCTGTATGAGTCGCCTGGTCAGATTAATCAGAGTGCATCAATCTGCCAAATGTGGCCTTCTTCTGGTGGAGATCCAAAAGCTCACAGTGAGGGTCCCTGCATTATCTACAAGCTTCCTGTCACTCTGACAGAATACCTGAGATAATATATAACTGTGGGAGTCAGTCCTCTCCTTCCACCATGTAGTGTCAGTCCTCCCCTTCCCTCATGTGGAGTCAGCTTTCCCCTTTCACCATATTAGTTTCCAGGATCGAATTCTGGCCATCAGGTCTGGCACAGGCACCTTACCAACTGAGCCATCCCACCAGCTCAGTCTACAGTGTTTTCAAGTGCCCTTGGAACCATTACCAAATCAAACTCTATCCTGGATTATAAAGTAAGATTCAATTTATATTTAAAGTATATAAAATATATTATATGCCTATGCTCTCAAGAACAGAAAGATATCTGGGACTCTCTCCCTCCTCCCTCCCTCTCTCCCTCTCTCTTTCTCTCATTTATAAATAATCCATGGATCAGAGAAAATATGTCAAGGGATATTTAAAAATATATTAGAACCAAATGAAAATTGTATAACTAAAGCAGCCACCCTTGAGACCTGTCAACCACTAAATGCTTAAATTTGAAAACAAGAATAGGTAAAGCACCAAAGAAGCAAACAAACAAAACTACACTCATATCACTCAAGAGCATTGATGGAAAAATATTGATGCAAAAACTCCACAAAACAGTGGTAAATTAGATACACAAATATATAAAAATCAATGATATCTTATTACCAAGTGGAGTTGTGGAGTTTATTCTGTGAAGACAAGGCTTATCCAATATTTTAAACCTATCAATGTGATATACTATTTTAATCACATCTTTCAACCCTTTGCTTTATGTGTACGGGTGTTTAGCCTCAGCTGCACAGGACAGCTAGCACAAGCCATGATATTCCCTTGTTTTAATTTCCACTATTATACAGTTCCTTGAATTTTTCTCTTGCAGCCTTGAGTGGTGTGGGGTGGGGTTACCCAGTCCTGGGCTTATGGCTGTTCTTATTGCCATGCTGGGCCCACGGGAAATCCCTTCGTGGTCCATGAGTCATCCCGGGGGAAGAGGTTGCTGTCAGCTAGTGACAAAGGAATTAAGAACAAAATGTTTTCTAGGGAGGGCATTTCCTGAGAATTACTTGTGTTATGTACTGTTCCTACCCATAATTCCACACTCTTATCCTTCTGTCCAGTCTACACTTGACTATACTGAAGCCCATGAAGAGACAGATAGTTTTACTCAGGATCCCAGAGCACAGTCCCTGAGCATCCAAACTGGATCTGTCTTGTACACTGGGCTGTGCTGGAGGGGCAGACACTTCAAGCCAGTCATTAGATCACATAGGTGACAGTGCTGAGGAGTCCCTGTGGGAGACATTGGCCAAGCACACACTAAGGACACTTTCTTTTCATTCTTTCATCTATCCAGTGTTTATGGGAGCCTACTGTGTGCTGAAGATACCCTCGATATACCAAGGAAAGTGGTACACAGCTCCTGATTAAGGGAGCTTGTTGGCCAGTGGTACAGCATCATGGACCATCACAGGCTGGGGAGACATCAAGCACAGAGGCTTGTTTGATGTCACAGTTCTGCTCCAGCATCAGGAGGATTGGCTTCTTGTTGACTGATTCAAGGTTTGAGGTAACACTGGACTTCACCCAATAAAAGACAGCAAACCTGTGTGTGTGTGTGTGTGTGTCTATCCTTGTCCTCTGGTCTCTTCTAAAGACAACAGTATGGAGGTAGGACTCAGTGGGTCAGATGTTTACTCTGAAAGCATGAGGATTTGGATTCAGATCTCAGCACACAGAAAGTCTGGTGTGGCTGTGAGCTCCAGAGTTGCTGAGAGAAAATAAATAAAATGGAGAGTAGAAGAAAAAAGTACCAGATGTTAACCTTAACTTTTGCCCTCCTTGTGAGCATGTACCTACAACAGGCACTCAAGGAAAAAAGAAAGTAAGAATTTTAACATACCATCATTCAGTAGAGGGATCCATGTTGATGCTTCATTTAATCCTGACCACTTCCCCTAGCACTTCTAAATAGCAGTATTGAATCAAGTTTCTTTCACCTGGCTAATCCCTTATGAATGGGGAGTTAACTCTATATTAGTTTCTTTACTGCGACAAAATGTCTGGAAAAAGCAGCTCCCGTAGGGAAGGGGTTATCTCGTGAATAGGGATGCAGTCCATCATGGCAGCAGGCCTACACCATGTCCACATGCCAGTGGTGGAGAGAGGAATTCAGAAGTGCAGCTCACTTTCTTTAACTTCAGCATACACAGGCCAGGATGCAGTGGAAAGCTCAAAGCCGGTACTGCAGCAGTTCTTGCCCATAGGACAGTAAGATGTTCTCGGAGGCACAGAATCCAGGAAGGTACTGAGGATATCTGAGGATGGTTAGAGCGAGAAGCCTCAAGGGTCTACAGGTCTGAGGCCCATTCATCTAGACATGGGTGCTGCTAGCCCTCCACATAAACGTTAGGTATTCTCAACAGTGGCGCTTCCTTCTGGATCAGTCACTGGTGATAACCCTTAGGGCTACTCTTCCTTCATAGTTCTAAACTTGTGTCAAAGAACTAACCAGCTCATTAGATTACCCATCCCCCCTTTAAATTTACTTACTTTTCAGGATGAGCAAGAAGGCTCAGTAGGTAAAGACACTTGCCCCTAATCCTGACCAACAGCTAGATCATTGAGACCCACATGGTAGAAAGAAAGAACTAGCTACTGAGAGCTGTCCCCTGACTCCAACATATGCTAAATAAATGTAACAAAAACTTTAAAAGAAAAAATAACTTTTCCTATTAAAATGTGCAGTAATAGGTTTGTCACGGCACCTTCATATGCATGTGGCATTCATTGCACTCTGCTTATGTCTCTGTTGCTTTTCTAATTCCCTTTCTCCCCGGAGTTACCCCCGCCAGCTTTCCTATTTCATGCCACCCAAGCCCTGTTTCTCACCTCTCATAAGATCTCTCATAAGTCTCTTTGTAGTTTTATCATGGGCACATGCACAAATGCACACACACACACACACACACACACACACACACACACACACACCACTGAGTTAACGCTCATTTTCAAGTCTCATGCAGTTAGTGTGAAAACTGTCTACCAGAAATGCTTCCATACTCTAGTCCAGGTCCATTTTCCATCTCCATTTTTCCAGAGGGCCTTTCCTTGTCACCAGAGGCCAAGGGGCACTGGCCCTTCTTCCTTCAACCCCCCAGCACCTTATGGTCTTGTGCTTCAGCATAGCAGCCTTCAGCATTACGCCTACCAAATAATAAAGCAGTTAAGAGAAAGGCCAAAGGAGAAAAACAAAAGAAACAGAAAAGGAGAAGCCACAGGGAGGTGGGAAAAGAGAAAAACAGGGAGAGCCTAGATGTCATGGAAACCAGGGAGAAAGAGTTCCAGGGAGGGAGGGGACTGTGCATCCTCTATTGCAGAGCACAGTTCAGTCAGGTAGAGACTACAAGGCAGTCCTGTGAGCACGTTGTGCGGGCTGAGGAAGGAGTGGGCAGTGTAACGACTGAGCCCACTAAAGAATAAGTGGGAGGAGGAAGGAAGAGGGCTCAGTGGTGGCAGCCGAGGAAGGTGAAGTGGAGAAGGGTTAAAAATATTGTATCTACAGTAGGCGGAAGCTGGGCATAATGCTGCATATCCAATCTGTGCCCTTCAAAAGCACAATAGTAGATAAGAAGTTCAAGGTCAGCGTGGAGACCTCGGGAATACCAGGGCAGCCTCCTTACACAGTGAGACCACACCCAATGGGAGCTCATCTTGAGATGGGGACTACTGGAGGTGTCTTAGTCAGGGTTTCTTTTTCTTTTTTCTTTTTAGTATAGAGTAGAGTTTATTAAGGGCATGGGGAGAAGAGTTAAGAGGGTAGTAGAGGGAGAGAAAGAGAGAGTAGAGGAGTAGAGAAGGGCCATGAGCACATGGCGAGAGAGTGGGGGAAGGGAGGCAGGGAAAGAGCAAGAGAGGAGCAAGGGAGAGCCAGAGACCAAGAGGGAGGAGAGAGAGGAGGGTACAAGCAGCCCCTTAGTCAGGGTTCCTATTCCTGCACAAAACATCATGACCAAGAAGCAAGCTGGGGAGGACAGGGTTTATTCAGCATATGCTTCCACGCTGCTGTTCATCATGAAAAGAAGTCAGGACTGGAATTCACACAGGTAGGAACCTGGAGGCAGGAGCTGATGCAGAGGCCATGGAGAGGTTGCTGCTTACTGGCTTGCTTCCCCTGGCTTGCTCAGCTTGCTTTCTTGTAGAACCCAGGACTACCAGCCCGGGGATGGAACCACCCACAATGGGCTGGGCCCTCTCACCCTTGATCACTAATTGAGAAAATACTTTACAGCTGGATCTCATGGAGGCACTTCTCTGTGGTAACTCCAGCCTGTGTCAAGTTGACACACAAAACCAGCCAGTACAGGAGAAAGAGAGATTATTGGAGTTCATGAGACTCAAGCTCAGAAAGGAGGGGACCAGAAAGCAGGGGCAGAGGGGAGGGGAGAGAAAGGATAGGAAAAGTGTGTGTGTGTGTGTGTGTGTGTTTGTATGTAAGAGCATAAAAGGCAAGGGAAGTATGACGGCATAGCTAGAAAATGCTTTGGTAAAACCCATCATGGTATATTTGCACTTAAAATTATTTAAAAACACAAGAAAGATGGACGGTGGGACTTACTGATAGGAAGTGCTGCTAGAGCGTGAAACTAAAGAAAACAGAGCAGGCCAAGCAGTGGTGGCGTATGCCTTTAATCCCAGCACTTGGGAGGCAGAGGCAGGCAGATTGCTGTAGGCCAGCCTGGTCTACAGAGTGAGTTCCAGGACAGCCAAACCCTGTCTCGGAAAACCAAAAAAAAAAAAAAAAAAAAAAAAAAAAAAAAAAAAAAAAAAAAAAAAAAAAACCAGAAAAGAAAAGAAAAAAAGAAAAGAGAGCAGAGCCCCCAAGGAGCAGAGGCAGCGGGCTGACGCCCAGCTGGCTGCTGTGTGGTTCACACAGGACCAACTCTGAGCATGCCTGACTCACACCTGGGCATAGGTAACTCTCTCATGTCAGGAGCTGACCTACGGATCCCAGAAATGTGAGTGTGAGTCTCTGTGATAAGTCTTAAGACCCCCAGGATTCCTTTACCTCCTGATTTTAGCTTGTTAAACAGATGGACCACAAGCCCATGTGCCTCAGCTTTTCCTAAACCAAACATCATGCAATTGCCTGTCACTAGATAGTCAAAGCTCCTCATTTTGAGAAGCCACATATACATATACATCATATACATGTGTGTATCTGTGTTGTGCCACATATGTGTGTATATATAGATAAACATACACACACACATTTATATATATATATAAATATATAAATATATATATATAAATGTGTGTATGTATATCTATATATAATACAATATATATTATATATATAATATTGTACTATACACAC
>NW_022196912.1:7157517-7189570 GCF_008632895.1 Mastomys coucha | reverse complement strand
TATTTGGCTAAAAGATGGCCATGATTGTTCATATCCAATTACACACATATGTATACACACACACACACACACACACACACACACACATATGCCTGGTAGCAGCATCTTGCAATTGTCTCTCACTTGTGATGGGCATGTGGATGAGCGAGTGGCTCCATGCACAATGATTTCCCTTTGACCTATCTCTATAGCTTGCTATTATGTCTATATCATGGGCGTGTGTGTGTGTGTGTGTGTGTGTGTGTGTGTGTGTATACCCATGGAATATATGTCTATGGTATATATGTCTATACCATAGGCAGGACACTTCAATAGACATAACAGCCTATTTATGTGTAACACAACAGTCTATACAGGATTATGTCCAGATAAGGGAAAGGAAAGCTTCCAGAGAGTGAGTAAGTCACAGAGCTTTAATTGAGGTAGAAAGATGAAACCCCCACCTACCATGTTACTCTCTGGCCCTTCATGTCAAACCATGTGTTGTCTCTATATCAATCCTTTGTACCGCTGATCTGTGTATGTGTGTGTGTGTGTGGGGGGGTGCTGCATTCTTGCATCAGATGTGTTGGGTGAGCATCAGGCTTCAGAATTCTTGTAGGACAATGGCTTATAGCACCCTCATCCTTTCTAAGCTCCTGGCTTAGCTGCCTCTTCTAAAAACTCCTTCAGAGATAAGCAGAAACCTTTCCCTTGTCTACCCTGCTGGCCCCTGTCCTGAGACACTTTACAGATGCTCGTCAAAAGATAACAGAGCCTCTGGAACCCTCTTTAGACTCTATTCCCCAGTCAGTTCAGCACTGGCATGGACTGTGGTGAACTGGGGAGCAACTAGAGAAACGCCAGAGCAAATCTGGGCAAGTGAGGGGTGGTTTTCACTAGCTCACCTCACGCCCGAAACCATTGGATACCGGTAGCGCCTGTGCCAGCGTCCACCAGAGGGCGCCATGGGCTCGCGGAGCCGGGCATGGTATGAAGGTGCTGACCAGGTTTCCCCTAATCTACTGACTCAGTCACTCATTTGGACAAACAATGGAGAACTTACAAGATTTAGAACACCCCTTTTCTTTTAAATGTTTCTAGAGCTAAAGTTATCCAAAAAAAAGTCCTTTTGTTTGATTCTTGTTATCCAACTTAAAGAACCATACCAGAATCATTGTCTCCCAAGAGTCATTTAACTACTACAGTATGCCCAAGATACCCGGGAGTTCCAAAAGAGTCACACTTGAGCGAAACTTGTGTGTGTTGGGGGGAGATTAAGGCAGGTGTCAAATAACTATATCACGTAGAAGGAGGTATGAGGAAGAAGGTGACAGAGAGTTCTGGAAAGGGGCTAGAGCTTCACAAAAAAAGGACAGTGATGCTCTGTCCATCGAGGACCAGGGCCTTTACCAAGGAAAGTTCTACCAAGAGCGCAGCTGCCGCCTCAGCAGAACGGATGGGCTTAACAAGTTCTGGTAATATGTTTTATAGGGCCTGATTCTTATCAGTGATAAACACCAATATTCCCTGCCCTTGAACCCTTGTTGATCCTGAAAAGGCAGGTAAGAAACTAGCACTGGGTCCGCTAAATGTCCAAAGTGTGCATGGCAGCCAGTGGAAGCATCTGTACGGGTGTCAAAAGCCAGATGTGACACTGATGTAGCGAAAAGTAATAGGTGTCAAGATGCACCAATCCAGAGGTTAGGCCAGGCATGGTGGTGCATGCCTTTGCTCGCAGTGTTCAAGGCTCAGAATTTGGAGAATCTCTGTGAGGTCCAGACTAGTCTGGTGTACACAGCGAGTGCCAGGTCCAGCACAGTGATATCCTGCCTTGAAACACACACACACACACACACACACACACACACACACACACACACACACGAGGTGGGGGAGGAGAGGGAGAGGGAGAAGGAGAGAGAGAGGGGGAGATTTTGTTTAAGCCTTTTAATGACCAAAACAGCAAAGAACTCCATCAATACCATTATTACCATTGTTCCTTTGGAAGTAAGTATATCATTATTATAATATGTTGCACATTTTATTAAAAAGGTTATATCATACTGGTATAAGGTTGGTTTAATTTAGAATAAATTAAGACAAGTCCAGATCTTGGATATGCAGAAATATCACTACTAAGGAACTAAATATAATTCACATTGCCATCATTAAAGGTGTTATATTGTTCCAGCATGACAATGTTTTTTATTTATTTATTTATTTATTTTTGCAGCGAATTTAACAAGAAGGTTTAAGATTTGGGACTCCAACTCTGATTAGCCTTTTTTCTTTCCTTTTTGACAAGTCAGTCAACTTTTCTATGTGTCGGATGCCTCATTTAATAACAATAAAGCCAGCAAAGTGCTCTGTCACACTCTTGCTGAGACCCGCACAAGGGTTCTCAGTTCTGTGCTGTGTGGTTATCTCCCGAGTTTGCTCTTGATTCCAGTGTGGCACTGAGGGTCTTTGTGCTCTGTAGAATGCCATATGAAGGAAAGAGTGAGGGAGCATGGAGTCGGGGCATTGGTTCTAGTAGGAGGAGGGATTCTCCATGTCACCCTTGGTTTCTCTATGTCCACTGGGGACCAAACAGTGCCAAACTTTCTGTGGTCATTGCTGTCCTTTAGGACACTTATCAGCTAGGCTACTTGCCCACCAAGGTGGGTACAGACACTCTGTTCTGGACCAACTGTCTGAGAGCAACCCAGTCACTACTCCAGGGCATTGCCTGTGCAGATGGTAGAACCTCCCAGCCCCCTCGGAGTCAGTGAGAGGGGTCACATACTGGTTCTAGCTACCGACTAGTGAGCAGCAGAGACTTAGTTCTTCCCCAGCACTAATCAATTGCCTGCAGAAGACCCTCCAGCCAGTCCTTGTCCTGTGTCTAGGTCACAGTGAGCTTGGACACAGGAGCAAGAGTGATGCTCCCTGGAGCAGAGCTCCCACCAACATGCATGTGTCTTTTCAGCAGAGCCTGTGAGGGATGCATGACAGACCCTGACCAGGGTGACCTTTTCAAGGCCCATTAAGTGTCTATAAATGGCAACAACTGGCACAGCAGTGGGTGGGGACAGACATTAACACACCCCTCTAAGGTTCAGGCCCCTCTGTCCTAGCTGTTGTTAGCAGACCTAAACCTCGTCCACAGAAGGTCTCATTCTTGGACAGAGGGCAAATGGTCTCCAGCAGTGCATCCCTCTGGCAGTGCATCCCTCTGCCCCATTTGGAGGTGAGTCAGATGAGAAGTTACAGAAGAGAAAACATTCACTTGCTACTCTCCCCAGCCTTCTCACTGGGTTACACTGAGTTATATACCCCTGACCACAAGCTGTTTGAAAAAGAATTAATTCTAGAAACTACTTCTCAAGCCAGAATGTTCAGTGTCTCTACAGGAAGCAGTTCAAACACATCTGCATGGCCAAGGTGTCTTTAACTATTAGGTTCCTGCCCACCTCCTCTCCTGTTCCCACCTGCATAAGCCAGGCTGAATGGCTCCTCCCATGTGTCATGGTCTGTTCTCTTTGCCTCCCATGTCTTTCCCATTCTACTGCTGAAGGTTCTGACTCAAAAGGCCTTGTAGTGATGCTTCCCTAAGCTCCCCCAGGCAAGGGATGCTGCTCCTATTCCAGGAAATGTTGCAACATGGGTTGTACTGCCCTGGGAAGCCATATGGCACTGGACCATTAGCCCTTTCTGCATGCGCCCCAGCTTGATCATCTTTGTGCATTCTTAAATCATTTTTGTTCTTCCTCTCCTCTGCCCTTTCTCAAGGATTATGAAATAACTAGACTATTGTTACAATCCAAAGGGCATTTAACTCAATGTATACATAGTTGCCTTCTTGTCCTTTACATTGTATACATGGGCCAAGAGGACCAAGGAGGCAGTAATTATGATCAGAAGTTTATATTCTAAGCCCTAGCTGGCAAGGGCCTGTTTTCCTTTTCACCTGGAGTCTGAAGCAGGTTATTTTAGACCCACTTCTCCTCCAGGTAAATTTAAGAGTGCTCCCTTATATCAAGCATAGATACTCATGCCTTTGAATCCCAGCACCTGGGAGGTAGAGACAAGTAGATCTCTGTAAGTACAAGGCCAGACTGGTCTACATAGTGAGTTCCAGGACAGCCAGAACTACATAGGGAGACCTTGTCTTGAAATCAGGGTGTGTGCGCACGCGCCCATGTTTGTGAGTACGTGTGTCAGGAATTTTGACAAGCTGGTGTCACACATATTCATGGTGTCCCTGGGGAGTTTTCATGTGGCTAAGTTAGAGAGTGGGAAGGTGAGAGATTTATTTAGGAACAAAGATGTAGTGACTTCTCTCTTTTAATATAAACAGTCATCCAATACAATACTGGCATTTTATTTTGCCAAGTGTTTTGTATTCCCAATGCAAAAGACCTGTAATTGAATGTAGACTCACCCTGGAGAATGGCTGTCTGGTTGTGTACCTGGACAGTCTCTTAAGAGGCAGGTGCCAGCTTTCTCTCTCTCCCTCCCCCCACCTTTCCCCTTTTCTATTTCTCCTTAACCAGGATGCCCAGTGACAATTTTGGGAGCTTGTGGCTTCTCTGTTTTAAGGTAGCCACAGAGATGGCAACAGACTCTTATATTTTAAGTCTTTAATATGTTTTCAGGGTGTGGGAGGAGAGGGAGGGGGGATAAACTAACTCAAAAGTTCAAATACAGTGTTTAATTTTAAATTTATTTCTTGTTTAGTGTGCCAAAAGGAGGGGATCTATGTCTATCATTTTTCTTTTTCTTTTTTTCTTTCCCTTTTTGATTTTTTTCCAGACAGGGTTTCTCTGTGTAGCCTTGGCTGTCCTGGAACTCACTCTGTAGACCAGGCTGGCCTCGAACTCAGAAATCTGCCTGCCTCTGCCTCCCTAGTGCTGGGATTAAAGGTGTGCACCACCACAGCCCAGCTGTCTATCATTTTTCGATTCCAACTCTATTTGCACATCAGATAGGGCCCATTAGACAAAATTAGAGAGATATCAGGAAACACCAACTAGTTAAGTTCTGATCTCTAACTTCAAGAAATCCTTGAATGGCTGGACTGCCCAGCAGGGCCAGGCCAGGGCAGGGCAAATGAAGCATTCCATTTATGTATAAAGCTTAATGGGGAACAATAAACCGAGTAAAAAGAATTGTACTTTGTGAACTATATAAAATGATCTAAAATTGGCATGTTCTGTTCATCCTGGAAATTAATATTACCTTTTATTTTTAAAAATATGACTTAAATACCATTTTGTTTACTGAATTTTTGGCATTCTTTAAACTTAGCACTGGGCCTGCTTCCTAAACACATAGTCTGTTGAGAAAGTTTCGTTTGTCATTACCTTTTACTGCATGTCCTTAAAGGAAGTTTTAAAATTATTTTTTAAGGGATAACTTTTTTTTTGTTATGTTTTTCGAGACAGGGTTTCTCTGTATATTCCTGGCTGTCCTGGAACTCACTCTGTAGACCAGGCTGGCCTCTAACTCAGAAGTCCGCCTGCCTCTGCCTCCCAAGTGCTGGGATTAAAGGCGTGGCGCCACCACCACCCGGTATTGCCAATGATCTTAAGACCATAAGCATTGCCAAAGGTGCATTTTTTCTCAGCATCCGTATACTCAGTTATCCCACGCCACAGGACTGGCTCTCAGGAATATTAGTAAGCTACAGGGAGGGGGCGTGACCGCACACTTAAACTTTGAGAGATCTGCCTGAAATCAAACCCCTGAATTCTTTTTTTGGGGTGGGGGCTGTGTACTGTGCTTAATATGTCATTCCTGGAGGCTGCCTCCTCATCTTTAAACTACAAGAAATGATAACCCTTTTCCACAGAGGAAAAAGTGAACGGAATGCGTTTGTACATTTTGATCTACACTTATCAGAGTCGCCAGATAAACATTCAGCCTTTTCACCATCCCTAGGAACAGCCGGACTTGCCTTGGCACTCGGGTGAGGGCGGAGGTTTTCTTTTTCCACTCACACAGCGAGGAGCTGCGGGACCAGCCCCTTCCCGGGCGCAGGCTGGAAGTTCCCGCTGCGCGGCGCCCCAGGCCTGGCGTGCTCAGCTCGGCCCTCCCAGGTTCCTAGTCCCCTGGGCGCAGAGCCAGCCCTGCCGCCCGCCTTCCCTGTCCCGGTCCCCGGCGGAGGAAATTCTTCCCCAGCAGCCCAGGGCTCGCCTCACGTGACCAGCCGCCGTCGCGGCCTCTTCCAGGGAGTTTAAAGGTTACCGAGGAAATTAGCATGGATACAGCCACTGGCCCCCAGGAGGGCGCACCCGGCTTTCCAGCAGCCCGAACTCCAGTTGTCAGCGCGCAGATCGAGCCTTGTCCCCTTAAGGGGCACACACGAGGTCCCGCATAAGTAGGAGGAGTCACTGTGAGAAATAAACAGACATTCGAACCAGGCCGGGCCCGGGTTCTACCGGTCTTCCACTTGTCAACAAGTTCTTGCAACCTGAGCAGGTCCGAAACAAATCCCCAGAGGGGAGAGTCTCCCCAAGGGGCAAAAAAGAGGGTTTCAAAACTCACACCCGGCAGGAGGGCTCAGCAGTCCGGGTCTCCCCTCCCCCATCGAGGCACAGTAGAATCCCAGGGCAGAGGGACAAACAGGCCAGCTCTCCGCGGGCGGCTGCTGACCGCCGCGGTCCAGGCAGAGTGGGGGAAGGTGCTTAGTCTTCTTGGACGTTGCGACCCCCTCCATTCCTCCAGCCCCAGCTCTAAACGATAGTGTTGGCCGCAGAGTGCGAGAGAGAAGCGCGGCCCGCTGCTCTCCGGGTCCAGACCCAGCTCTCCCGGGCCAGATTTGTGGAGCACAGACTCGGTCTGCGACAGTCGCTCCCGCACCTCCGCGCCGCCACACTCCTGGGTCCCGCGCGGAGTCCTCCCTCTGCTCCCCCGCGCGCCGCGGCCAACGGACCGAGCCGGCCCGCTCGCTGCTGTTTTCTGCTCGGCTCACTTTTCCCGTATTGCTCCCCCAACCGGCAAAACTTTCTATTTCCCCAAACAGTGTCGCGCGCGCGCGCGCGTGCACACACACACACACACACACACACACACACACACACACACACACACACACACTGACGTCTTTTGCGCATTTCCTGCATTAGAGGGAGGGAGAATCGCTCGCACAGCGATCGAGGGAGGCAGATCGCGGGCTGAGCTCTCTGGCGGGCGGCGAGCCGGCGGCAGCCGAGAGCGCGGACGCGGGGAGCGCGGCGGGCGGGCGGGCGGGCGCCGGCGGGCGGGAGGAGGGGCCGCGCCGAGTCGCAGTCCCTGCCCGGCCGCCCCGCTGCGCACCGCCGGGTGCCGGCCTGCGCCCCGAACCCGAGTGGCGGCTACCTCTACCTCCCAAGCCCGCGCGGATGTGAGATCCCGGGCACCCGGCGCCTCGCGATCGCCGGCTGCGGCGGGGCTCTGCTTGGCCCGGGAGGTGACGGCGGGGCTGGCCGTGCGGCTTGTGGATTTTTAAAAAATTTGGCTCCGGGGAGGACCATTTCCTCTCGACATGCATCCCTCCGGATAGACTGCACATCCCTCAGTCCACCCTCCGCCCCGCGCAGTCCGAGGCAGGCGCTGGGTGGGCGAAGAGGATCCGGGTTGAAATCTGTGCCCCCGGTTCTCGTCCCCGCCCCGTCCCGCCGCCCCCTCCCCCTCCGGGAGTCGAAATTGCCCGGGGATTATGTTTCGGAAAGGTAGGTGAGCGCCGGTCGCGGCGCCTGCTTCTCCGCGCACGGACCCGAAGAACAAGCGAGGAGGCGAGGCAGCCCCCGCGGCTTGCAGCGGAGGCGACATCTCTTCTCCTCCGGTGGAGGTGTCGCCGGTGGTGGTGGGGAGAGACTTGCTCCAAAAACGGACGTCTCCAGCTCTCCCCCCTCCCTGTTTTCCGTTACGAATCCGGCGAGGAAATACATGCACTCACTGAGAATCGCCGGCGCCAGGACGCAGCGCCACAAGGTGTAGCGAGTGAGTGGGGTGGGGCTAGAGGGGACCCAGGAGTCCCCCAGGCTCCCGGCGCGCCTGCTCCTGCTCTTCAATCCTGCCCTCGGGGCGGACGGAGTGACCCCCGCCCCGACCATGGTAGTGTTCAATGGCCTTCTTAAGATCAAAATCTGCGAGGCCGTGAGCTTGAAGCCCACAGCCTGGTCGCTGCGCCATGCGGTGGGACCCCGGCCACAGACGTTCCTTCTGGACCCCTACATTGCCCTTAATGTGGACGATTCGCGCATCGGCCAAACAGCCACCAAGCAGAAGACCAACAGTCCGGCCTGGCACGATGAGTTCGTCACTGATGTGTGCAATGGGCGCAAGATCGAGCTGGCTGTCTTTCACGATGCTCCTATCGGCTACGACGACTTCGTGGCCAACTGCACCATCCAGTTCGAGGAGCTGCTGCAGAATGGGAGCCGTCACTTCGAGGACTGGGTGAGTCGAGCCCCTCCACGTCCGGGAGTCCGGGGTCCCAGGGAAAGACTTGCTGCCTAAACATTGGTCCTGGGGCTCTGAGCTGTCTGTGTGTGCATATATGTCTCAATTTTCTTGAAGAGGAACGTTTTATTTCGTAGGTGGAGAGCCATACACAGTAGGATAAGAAAGATGAGATTTGACAGATGGGCATTATCCCTTGTTCCCTCTGTGCCCTACTCAACAGTGGGCAGTACAGAGGGCTTGCAAGTTGGGAGAGATCCGGGAATGCAGGTGCATAGGTTGGTGGAGGGAATCTGCAAATGCGTGGTGGGCTGGCTGAGTGACTGTGTGTGGGTGGGTCTCTCTGTCCTTGGAGACACACGTGGAGCTCACACTGGAGGGTTTTTGTGCCTCCTGGCTTTATCCTGGATAGCCTGGTGAGTAGTTTTATAAATCGTTCTGGCAGGAAGCCTCCTCTTCCTAAATCACTGTTTAGCTCATTTGCTGACATACCAGAAGGTGCTCATCCCCAGGTGTCCCCTCTATAGAGTCCCACAAACAACTCCAGCTTGCTTTGCCCATCTGTTTAGAATGCTGTATTTTCAAAGGGTTTGTGGTGATAGGAAGTCAGGACTTTGACTCTGAAGATTATATGCTTCCAAGCTTTGATTGTTAAGATATTGTAGGATGAAATACTATTTCTGAAATTGAGCTGTTAACTGATTCTGCTGTTATATATGAGGGACTTTGAAGTAGGCCTTGCCAATATACCTTAAACCAAATGAACTCAACCTTGGCACTTGGACAGTCAGAGAAAACACCCCTGCCCTCTCTCTTCTTGTAGGAACAGCATTACATTAGGAAGTGAATATCTCTATCTTCAGTTTTGTTACATGTTTCTATCTGAAGCAAGTGTTGCTGTAGATGAATATATTTTCTAGATTCGTTGATCTTCACAGAGAGCTGGCTGTGCTGCCTCATGAAGAGTTGTGGGAGAATCACATCTGCTGACAGCAGATAACTTCATGAATATCGCAGGGTCAGAGTGCACGTGCCCTTGGCATATCACTTCACCTCAGATTTTTAAATATATTTTTCAAGGACATGGAGTTTTTAAGGGGAAGTGGGACCTGCTCTTTTTACGATCCTGGATGTGGTAGAGCCATCTGGAAACCGTGGTTACTAAATAGGCTTTTAGGGCAACCCTTGTAAGCCACAGCTCAGCTCTGGGAGATCTGTGGCTTCCACGTTAGACAGCAGGCAAACTTTAGGATCCTGACCTCGGCCTCCCACTCTCCTTTCACTGATGTTCACCACGATGCTCAAAGGGGCATCGAGGCTTAACCAACTTCACAAACAGACTTCAGTGCTAAACATCTGTGTTTTTGTATAAAAAGGGGAAGGCAATTTTGACTAGAGTATCAGGAAGGTAGGGCCTGTTGCAAGAGGGTCTAAGAGGGAATAAGTAATGGGCAGAGAGCAGAGAAGATGAGCAGAGGCCCAGGGTTTTCATAGCCATGCACCAGTTGGAAAGATGTATCTGAGTTTCTCTGGCAATACTGAACTGGGGGCTCCTCCAAACTCAGAGTAGAACAGGATGCTACTCTCTCCCCTAAGCTCTTCTAAGGAAGTGTTCAGTCAGAGCTCATTGCTTGATAGCCATTTTCCAAGGTTCTTACATTTATGCTGGATTTGGCTCTAGCCCAGATCTTCTAGTGCACAGGCAACATTTCCAGACAAGGACATTGAGTTCCAGAGAAGCTAAGTGGGTACCCAAGGTCGCATGGCAGGCTCACAGGTGGGTTGGAGGTTGAGCCCTCACCTCCTAGGGCTCACTGTTTGCCCAGTGGGGAACAGTCTGTCTGGTCTCCCAAGCTATTTATTAGCGTTGCAGATTCATATGCTGTGGCCCTGACATTTTTATTGTGTGTGATAACGTAAAGTGCTTTCAAAATCATTGTCTCTTCTGCCTTATAGCAAGTGTGAATTGGATATGACAGGCATTGGACAGATTAAAAACAAGACTGAGAGAAGCCCAAAGGATGACTCAAATGGTGGGGCTGGTTCTGGCTGAGGGAAGCTGTGGCTGTTCTCAGAAATGAATACGGGGACCCCAGCCACACAGCTGGAGATGGAGACAAGTCACAGAAGGGTCACCTTCCCCATGCCTGTCACCCAAGTGCACGCGCAGCGTCATAGCTGTAGGTAGAATTTCTTGGGCTCAAACCCTTGTGCTCTCTTCTTGGAAGAAATGAAGAGGCATACCATTTTATAGGTATGGCTCTGAAGCCCAACCTGAAGTGAGGGAATATGGAGAGTACAAAGCAGCTACCCAGTCTTTACTGTGGAATACTTCAGCTGGCTCTGAACTCATCTGACTGCTGAGTTCCCCTTATGTGGTCAAATTCTACCAAGCTTATCATTTTAATTAACCCAGGGATAAAAAGAGGTGACAGGTTACTCTAAAGGGGCTTGCATCTCTCTAGAGAAAGGACAGTAGCATATCTATTCATATGCACATATGTATATACACATATATTAATATTTGTTTACATATATGTATATACATATATACATGTATAAATTTATACATGTACATACATACACGTGCAAACACACACACACGCACACACATGACACTTAAGTGGTAATTTAGTTCCAAACAAGTGGTACTCTAAGTAGATCAGAAGTTTAAAACCAAGGTGTTGTAGGAGAGCTGGGAGAATCCAGGAAGGTGCTGGGAAAAGGCCTGCACATGAGTGTAAAAGTGGAGGTCATGTTCAGAGCTGTCTGCCAGAGGACACAGAATGCCAGGCTTGGACTGCCCTGGAGAGAGGTGCACAGAATGCCTGTGTTCAGAGCTGTAGAATGGAGAGGCATGGCTGAGCTGAGGGTAAGGCTGAACAAAGTTTCCCCAACTTAAGACTTTTCATTTGAGTACTACCTGAACTATAATTTAATAGTAGGAACAAAACAAACAAAAAGCAGATTCTTTTACTCTTTACTGTTCTTTTCTCAAGCCTCACTTTTCTTTATAGAATCTTAGATTTGGATTTGGTGGTTTAGTTTTTCTTTGTTCACATTCAACTAAATATGGATGTAAAATATAAAGAAAGGAAGCTCGTCCTGGTGCCATTTAGCATCATTAGGGATGTGGGGCTGAACCCTGGAACTCTAGAGCAGAAGAAAAGTCAGAAGACTGAGGTGCATTTTAGAGTGTGCAAAGCCCAGGCTGACAGTGGAAGGCAAAGCTCGAGGCAAACAGAAGGAAGGATTTCAGTTCGGCTTTTGAGAAACCGGATGAAGTGCTCCTGACTTGGGTGTGCATCAGCATCACTGTGGGAAGGTGCTGGGACTGTAGGCTGGTGGCCTCTCCGCCCCGCCCCCTCAGAGCTGTGGATTCCGTGGTTTGGGATAATTAAGAGGAATCTGCAGTTTTAGTGGTCTGTCCTTTGGATTTGGAGCCCATTAACCTTGCTTTGGGAATTGTAGCCAGGACAGGAATTGGAACCATCCGGAGGCTCTGGATTCTGTGAGGCTCAAGGTTGGTGTTACCATGTATCTCTTTACTGATGCCCGCATTACCTTTTCTTTACTTATTTATTTTTATTTACTTAGCATGCACACTTATGTGCACTCTTCTGCATGTGTGCATGTGTTTACGGATATATGTCCAGAGATCCGAGGACAACTTGCAGGGGTTGTTTTTCCCTTCCACTCCAGGTTCCAGGGGTCAAATTTAGAGTCAGTTTAGCAGCAGGAGGCACCTTTACCCGCTGAACCATCTCCTTGGTCCTCCACTTCATTCTTTGAGAACATCTCCTCACTAAAATCTGTTTACACTGGTTTGGCTAGCCAGCAAAACTATCTTGGAAGACAACAGCTATACTATCTATGTTGGAAGACATCTTTGGTTGGTGCCACTTCCTTGATTTATCTTGTCACAGATGTATGTAATGTATATACTATGCATAATGCATTTAATTTGCTTATTTTGGTTCTCCATGACAGAGTTTCTCTGTGTAGCCCTGGCTGTCCTAGAACTCACTTTGTAGACCAGGCTGGCCGAGAACTCTAGAGATCTGCTTGCCTCTGCCTCCAGAGTGTAGATGTTAAAGGTATGCTCCACCACAGCCAGCACAGATGCATTTGTAATGTAGTGGTTATGTCTGAAAGTCACCATCCTTTGAGAAGCCATTCTCCAGAGCTTCTGCCCTGATTTGTTTTCTGTTGCTGTGATAAGCCAGCCCATCGCAAGGGAAGCCAAGGTGGGAGCTCAGGGTGGGAACTGAAACCGAGACCATAAGGAACACTGGTCACAGCCTTGCTTCTTCCTCCAGTTCAGGCTCAGCTGACTTTCTCATAGAACTCAGGATCACCTGCCCAGGGGGCATCACTCAGTGAGCTGGGCCCTCCTGTTTCAGTTAGCAGTCATGAAAATTCACCACAGATATGTCACAGGCCAATCTGATGGAGAGGAGGCCCCTTCTTCCCAGGCCTGCCAAATCGACAACTACTGAAGCTCACGATGGCAGTGCTAATGGTCCATGCTGGGGCCAGACAGCTTGGGTTTGAAGGCCAGCCTTCCCCACCTAATTCTTCCTTGACCTTTGGTGGACCATTTAGCCTTTCTGAAATCTCATTTCTTCCTTTGTAAAAGGCTGATGGTAAAATCATCTGTCTGAAATGGTTGTTGTGGAGAGTTGAGTTTATACACAGAGTGCACTTGGACCGATTCCTGGCCCTTAGTGTTGGTTCAAAAAATGTTTAATAGTTGCCCCATTGAATCCCCCAGTGCTGGGAAGGGTAGGCACTGGACTGGCTCTGCCTTGGTCAACAAACACCACTTAGGGAATGTTCTTAGAGCACCAATGCCAGGGTATAACCACTAGCACTCTGTCCTGGGTCGATCCTGGGGACATACCCCTGTTAAACAGGCCTCCTCCTGAACCTCCTCCCTCCTGATGGCGGTCCCTGTACATTGCACAAGGACATAGCTCTATCTTCTTACGGCATTTCTGAAAATTTTCAGCATTTTTTTTGACAGAATAAAGTGGAAAGGTTCTATAAAGGGGACATGGCTAGGCTGGGAATTGTTCATCCAAGACGTCTTCCTGTCCCTACAGTACTCACTAGCTCATTCAGGATTGCTCCCCTGGCATATAATTGATAAGATAGTTGTCTGGTAATCTTGTCAGTTCCTCCTTGATCTAGGTTTAGCACATCCAGACTCCTGCTTCATGGCAGGTCAAGTATTATCTGTGATCTATCCAATCCCCCTCTTAAACACACACACACACACACACACACACACACACACGCAAACACACACATGTGCCACACCTAGTCAATGTAGTGAATAGTTGAGATTCAGTTCCCTTGCTCCCTAGCAGTCACCAGTCCTTGGGACCCCACAGTCCTCACTGTATGTCCCAGACACTTACCGGTTAGGACTTTGGGCAAAATGATAATTCTTACCTCTCAGTGTTGTGTGAATAAGCAAGGAAGCCATATGAAGCTCTTGGCAAAGGATTTGGCCGCATTGCATTTCAGCAATTTTGTTAATATCTGAAGAGCCATGTGTAGCTGTTCATAGATTTTAGTATCTTAAGAACAGATGGCCCAGCGAAAGATATTTTTCTCCTTGTTTTGTGAATATGTTTTTTATGAAAAGCCTTCAATAGTCTAAAGATAAATTTAATTTACTTATACTTAACAAATTTCTTTTATTAATTCTTTAAGAATTATAGGTACACAATATATTTTGATTATATTCATCTTCATAACATCTCCCAGATCTAACCCCCCTTTCTTTATCCATCCAGCTTTGTGTCCTCACTTTTCAAAACTCATCAACTATAATCTATACTGCCATATACTCATAAATGTGTGGGCATCCACTGGAGCATGGTCAACAAGCCAGTGGCCACACCCTAAAACACCCTATTATCTCACCCCACCTCCCCATCCCCAGCAGCTGTCAGTCACCAACAGCTCCTCAGCCTCTGAAAGCGATTCAATTACTTGTCAGATTGCTTTGGAAGCCCTAGCAATTATGGCCATTGTAGACAAGGTTTCATTACTTATGGAAGCCGATTAGTGATTAGAAATAGGAGCATTTAGGAGCTGGCGTTTGGTTTGACTGTATCAGCTTTATTCAGTTTGGTGGATTTAAACACATTTTCAATGCTTATAACTTTAAATTCCTGACTTCAGGCCATACCAAACTTGCAACTCCAGAATGTATGTATGCCTTTCTTATCTTCAGTGATGTTTGATTGTGTATGGTACATCTAAAAATCAATACATATGGTGTTGTATGCTTAATCCTTACTCCCAACCCCATATAAGCTAGCTTTTCTCAGCTCAAGTCATGTCAACTTTACCTTTTGAGATCGAGGTCAGCAACCAGACAGAACGTCCTTGATGTCCTCTATGTGCAGTCCCCAGCAGCAGCTGCCACATCTGCCATAAGAAGAGAACCCAAGTGTTACCATTTCCACGGCCCTCTGGGGCCCCAGTCACTTAGGCAGTGTCTGGATTAGCCCAGCAGCCTACTAAGTAGTTCCTGCTTGCCTGAACTTTGTCAAAAAAAAAATCCCTCAGGGGAGGAAAAAACCCAATTCCTTCCCGTAAGACAGTGCAGCCAGGCCATCTGACCTTCCTGCCCTGTTACCTACTGCTCTGCACCTTATTTATGAGTCTGCAGTCATAAGAGCCCATAGGTCACCTTAGGCAGACTCACCACAGTGTACCTGCCTCCCTCTTCATTCGTTTCTCTCTCGTCGAGCCTCGAGACTCAAACATTTATTCCCACGTTCCATTCCCAGGAAAGCTGTTTCTGGTGGTCTTATCAATCTCTTATCAAAACATCAATCTCTTTCAAGATTTATGGCTTTGTTTTATTATTTAATTGTTGTTTTGAGACTGAGCTTTACTATGTAGCTTGGCTGATCAGCAGCTCTCAGCCCTCTAGCTTCAACCTTCCAAGCACTGGGATTATAGTCACCATGCCTGGCTTTCCAGGGTGCTTTACTTTTTCAGTCTTAAAGGTTTGTTCATTTTTGGAGCAGCACACAAGATGATGGGTTTTATCATGACAATTTCATAGGCTTACACCATGCTACTTTGCTTGTAGTTTCCTTCCCATCTGCTTTCTCTACACTCTTTAGATGGTTTCCCTTTTCCTCAATGTTCCTACACTCTGTGTTTTCTTACTCATCTGCTCTAACATTAAGACAGAGCTTCTATAACTACAGAAGTTCTTATTCATTTCTATCTTCTCAAGAACCCAACCAGAGCCTAGCGTATTGTTGAATGGATGAGTGAATATCAGCCAAGAGATGTCTCTTGTTTTGGGACCTGCCATGACACAACACAGTGGGAGAGATGGGTGCTTTGATCAGACAGAAGGTGTGTGTGACGCCGTTCCTGCTCCTAGAGAATATGGAAGCTTGACACGTGTTTCAGAAGACTAGAATTTGAGTTTATTTCCTTTTTCATATACTGTTCTATTATTTGAGAATTTCACACACACCTATAATGTATCTTTTTTAAAATCAAGTTCATCTCCCATTCCCTCCCCTCCCAAGTATTCTCCCACGGAGCCCGCTCCTTTCCTCTCCCAATTTCACGTACCTGTTTATAAACTCTCCGAGTCCACCTAGTGCTGCCATAGAGCTATCTACCAGAGGATAGGTAACCTCTCAGTGGCTGCATCCAGGAGGAAAACTGACTTTCCTCTCCAGCAGTCATCAGTCACCTCAACTAGGGGTGGGTCTTCATGAGCCCCTCCCCGCCCATGCCGGGCTCTTGTCTGACTTGATTGTGCACAGGTCCTGTCCATGCAGTCATAGCGACTACGAGCTCACGGGTGCTGCCTCACCCCGGCGTGTCTGTCAAGCACTGTTTTGCTGTAAGAATCTGCTCCATTTGCTTCTTATGCTCCTTCCTTCTTCTTTGCTTTTTGCTGGGAGAGGGTGTGATACAGCTAGCTGGCCCATTTGGAGCTGAACACTCATCAGGCCAGCATTATCTCTCCCGTTGTGGCTCTGAGCAGTCACTGATCTCTATTTTCTGCAGAAGGAAGGTTCTCCAGTGAGGGCTCAGAGATGCACCCATTTATGGGTTTGTACAAACTTTGTATGGTTGAAATTGGGGTGAAGAAGGAAAGACTATTCTATGGAAGTCTTTGAAGAACCTGACAGGAGAATGCTATTATTTCCACAGAACAATATGCACGCTACCAAAGACTTTTTATGAAGTCTGAATTTACTAAAAGTGGGAGTTGTGCACCCTTGGGTACCCGGGGCTCATGCAAGGGGGCTGTGGTAAAAGGAAACAGAAAGGCCACTTGTCCTTGTTTGCAAAATGTAAAATCAAGTTTAAATTCTTACTGGAGTGTTAGCTACAAACAAAAGAAAACACCCTTTCAGTTGTCAGTGACAAGACACGAACTTTGAGACACCAGCCCCTGAACTCACGCAACTCATTGAAGCGTGTACCTGCACAGCTTTCCAGGGGCTTCACACAGGCTAAGAGAACTCCAGAGCAGAACCACTCTGTTTTACATAAATAAAAGCTTCACTTGGCAAAACATGTTTCTCTGTGAGTTCCTCTGGGTATAGATGGGCTTGTTAAGTAATTACAATCTATTATAATGTTAATCAGCAGGGCTGCACCTGGTTGAAATTTAGTTTTCTGACAGAAACCATGTGAAGTGGCCAAAAGCCTTTGCTGGCCTGAGAGGACGGAGAGGATAGAATGGGCTGTGTCATTGTAACTCACCCACATCCAAACAGAGTAGAAACTCCAGGAGGACCAGGGTTGGACTTCAACATGCCCAGAGGAGAAACTCCAGCTTACCACCAAACCCCAGTGCTGCAGTGTCCTCTGGCCTACCTGCCTTCCCCTCCTCATCTTGAAGCATTCTGGAGGTCACTTTTAAGCCAGCTGTGGTGCAGCTTGCCTGTAACCCCGCCCCGCTGGAATTTGGAAGTGGAGGAAAGAGGAAGTGTCTTTATTCATCAACATAGGGGTGTACTCTCTGAGCGCGTATCTGGGGAGTATTTAAGGCCAAAAATGTAACCAACTCAAGAAGAGGTTGGAGAAAATATAGGGGGTGAATCTAGAATTGATTATTGGGAGGGTGGAGTATGCTTTTTGCGCACATCCACCTTGAATAGAGCTGTTGGGTTGTTTTTCGGACAGTAGGATCCCGTCGTGCCAGCCTTCTTCCTGGGCAGATGGAAGCGTCTTGTGCATGGGAAATGTCTTTTCTCACCCATCTGATGGCTCTCCAGAGTGTGAGCTGTTCTGGAAGTCTGGGAAGCCCATTCACCAGTTAGCTGAGGAGCTGAGAGGCCTGTCTTGGAGGATCGGTCTGTCTTGGAGAAGCGGTTAGTCATCTGCTCATCCTCTTATCCATTGGTTTAGGGTGTGTGCGCTGAGAAACTTTCCCCCTGAGCAGAAAGGAAGCTGGTGGCTGAGCAGTGGCTGGAGTGGAGCAGTCATTGATTCTCCTGGCCTTCCTTTCATCCATTCAATGGATGTTTATTGAATGCCTTCTGTGCCTGGCACCATGTCCTATGAGCAAATAACCTCGTAGGAGACACTGTGTTTATCAAGGAGTATCAGAAATACATTGGTGTGTGAGCTCACAACTGAGAGGATGTTCTTGGCACGTCTTTCAGAGTGTGGCGACACCTCGAACTACCTCTGCAGAGCTGGATGGGCTGGTATCTGCTTTCCCAGGGAGAGCTTACTGACTGAGGAGTCAGATGATGCCTATGGCACTGCGATTCCACTCCACACATGTAAGACAGGAGCTAGTATGGCTGGATGTTCTTTGGGCACCTGCTGACTTGACTAGCCTCTGGAGTCCAAGGACCACATAAAGGAAGTTTAGTTTTAAAATGATCTTTTTTTTTGTGTATTATTGACCCATAGAACTGTTAGGTATATCCTTGAACAACAACAAAACAAAACAGACAAACAAACAAAACCCAGGAAGCAAGAAGAATTTGTAGATTATAAGATTGGCGACTATGCCTTTGCCGTTTGCACTGATGGTTGCTTCAGCCGTTGTAGTTAACTTAGAGACTCATCCATCAGCCATCAGGGATGGACCACACCAGCAACCAGTGTTTGCTGGACTATCTTTTGAGGGGTAGGAACCATGTGATCTTTTCAGGTCTCAGGGATCAAGGAGGCTGAGAAATGTTACAAAGTCAGGTGCACCTTAGTGTACCAGAGATGGTGGAAGCATCCCTGCCTGGGGAATGAGATACCTAGAGATAGCTAGGTTAAGTGCTCGCTGTGAGAGCATTAGAGTCCATTGCTCCACTAGGACCAATGTAAAACTCTAGGCTTGGCAGTGTGCGCCTGTAGTCCCAGGGCTGGGGAGGTAGAGACAGGAAGTCCCTAGAACCTGATATCCTACATGTCTAGCCTAATGGTGAATTCCAGGTTCAGTGACAGACTCTGTCTGCAAATAGAAAGTGTACAGCACTTGAGGAAGACACAGCATCAACCTCTGGCCTACACACACTCACATACTCACAAACACACACACATAGATACACACACACACACACACAATGACCCCCAAAGCAAAGGAAATTGTTCACCTCTACATAGCCAGACATTTCTCAGATGTATTTTATTATAAATAGTAGTATTTTGAAACATCAAGAACTAGTGCTCTGTTGGCTTTGTGTGTGTGTATATATCATATCCATATACACTGTGGCTTTGTGTGTGTGTGTGTGTGTGTGTGCATCATAATTACATAAAAGGAAAAATGAACTCAAGTGGACTACTTGAAAAATCAAACTTAACATCCTTGTGTGAAATAGTGAGTTTGAACAGTGCAGAGACTCTTGGGGAAGGCGATGATGTGGGAGCTACTAATTGGCAGAGGTCTATGGGAAACCTGTAAGGGATCTAGACACAGGGCCGTGGGGGCAGAAGACAGGTAGGTTTTGCAGTAGCTCTCTAAGACAGCTGTGATTTCCAGGCCAGAGCTGCCCAGCCTGGTACCACTGCCTCATATGCTTTCCTAGTATTACTCAGCGTTTAGACTAGAACTCAAATCCAGGACCAGGGTTAGGAATAGAGCTCAGTGCTTTCCTCGAATTACTCAGTCAGCGTTTAGACTAGAATTCAAATCCAGGACCAGGGTTAGGAATAGAGCTCAGTGGTAGAGTACTTGCCTAGAACTCAAGAGGCCCTGGGTTTAATCATCAACACCCCAAATCTAGGATTAGCTGACTCCAAAGCCCATATTCCATTCTTGAGGTTCATGAACCTGAGCCAGCCAGTGTTCAGTTTCATGAAGAACATGTTATTGATAGAGACCCATTTTCTATTCCAATTAGTTTTTCAAGAAGTTAAAAAAAAAAAAAAACTAAGACCACACTATGGGGGATTGAGGTCAGTCCTCACACTAGATTCCTTAATAACTAAGAGTATGATGTACAGCGAGGGACTTGATTCAACCTTTTACCCCGGGAAAGTGTCTAGAACAACAGGAGGTATACAGTGCCTACCTACTGAAGCGCTGCCTGCCTAGATGGCTGAATGAATGGACGAGGACTCATTCTACCCAATGTTTCAACTGAAGTCTTGTCCACGAATGTGTGCTTTACGTTTTAATTGCTGATGGGGGTTTGTTTGTGTTTCCATTACAATCTTACTTTAATCCCAACTGCACCCCCACCCAGCTCAAAGCTCAAAATGCTAATATCTACTTGTCTTCTGGCAGAGAAGAGACAGAACACACCTAGATATTTCTCTTGCAGTGCTATGTTTTGATCTGAGCATCGCCTGTCTTAGCTGGTGTGCCTAGTGTGGTCATTGAAACCCGCCATGCCCCCCGCCCCGTTGTAGTCTAGGTGTTTGTCTCATTTCTCAAGTTTGAAACATCGGCCTCCCTTTCCCTTCCCTGGGTCTCTTATAGAAATCCAACCTTAGTGCAGTACACAGTGATTGTTCCGTTATTCTGGCCTAAATTCGAGCAGTGCACAACAATGCTTCATTTGGAAAGCAAGACTTTGCTTTAGACCACAGTGCTGGAGTTCCTAAGGAGTAAACAGTTGGATGGAGGTTGGAGGTGCGTGTTCCTAAGCCCAGCACTTGGGAAGCTGAGGTAGGAATTTTACTGCAAGTTCCAAGCCAGCCTGGGCTATAGCACAAATTGTCTTACTAAAGAAACAAGCAAATAAAATAAAATAAAATAAAATACTTTGGTAAAACCTATTACTTATAAGCTAAGCTAAATAGTTAAAAATACAAAACTAAGTAAAAAACAAGAACAAACAAATAAGTAAACAACAGCAAAGCACTGAAGACTAGCCAGGCCATAGCACTCGTCTAAAGAACAGACATTTGATTTTTCGTTAGCTGTTATGATAATCTTTAAAGCTTGGCCTTCATTTTGGATAATTGCCTGTGAGGAGGCAAAATACATGTGGCAAATTGCTCTTCTGATAGTCATTAATGGTTCTTTTCAGACATTAGCTTTTCTTCTCCTTTTCAACCATATGAAGTCCTTTCCTTCCTTCCTAGTATTCAGGGTTTACCAACACTAGGAGGCTGGAGTAGGCAGTCTGGAGTAGGCAGTCTGGAGCAGGAGGGTCTGGAGTAGGAGAGCTGGGGTAGGAGGACTGGAATAAGAAGCCTGTTCTGCTTGAAACTTTTGTTAATTCAGAGGAAGTGCTAATAATTGTCTTAGTTATCACTAGTGTCGTGAGAATTAAAGTACACAAAATTACATTAAAGAACTTGGGCATTTAAGAAATGCCTCTGTGCCTGCCTGACTGATAAGCAGCTGGATTTACCTATCTGTTGCCTTGTAAATAAAGGCAAGCGCTCCATCACCACGCTACAGCTGTAACACCGATATCCCAAAGAAGATAAAACAGTTTGTGGTAGTTAATACTGTCAGACTTTGGGACATACCTGTCAGGGAGTTTTTAGATTAGCCCAATTGGGGTTGGAAGATAGATCCTAAATGTAGGCATCACTGCCCCAGACAGAATAAAAGAGGACAGAATGAGCTGAGGACCGGCATTCCTTGCTTCGTGCTTCCTCACTACAAACGCAGTGTGGCCATTGCTTAGGTTCTGGCCACCATGGCGTCTCTGCCATGAGGACTGTTTTTTTTTCAAACTGTGAGCCGAAATAAACTCTTCTTTCCTCTGCTCCTCCGTCTCCTCTGCTCCTCCATCTCCTCTCCTCCTCCATCTCCTCGGCTCCCCCGTCTCCTCGGCTCCCCCGTCTCCTCGGCTCCCCCGTCTCCTCGGCTCCCCCGTCTCCTCGGCTCCCCCGTCTCCTCGGCTCCCCCGTCTCCTCGGCTCCTCCGTCTCCTCTGCTCCTCCGTCTCCTCTCCTCCTCCGTCTCCTCTGCTCCCCCGTCTCCTCTGCTCCTCCGTCTCCTCGGCTCCTCCGTCTCTGTTGCTCCTTGGAAATACCCATCTTCTTTCTTGTGGCCATGCAGAGCCCAGATTCCAGATGAAATACAGGATGCCTGGATAATTTGAATTTCAGATAAATATAACCCAAGAAGTGTATCCTAAATATTACATATGACATACTTACGCCAAAAAGTACCTGTTGTTTGCCTGTAAGCTATACCTGCGGGTCTGCTGTTTTTCCAGTGGAGTCCTGGGTCTGTCTATGCTCCCTACAACCCTGGGAATTGTGCATGACCCTGAGGAGGGGTGGGCTGTCATGCCATCTTATCTCTCTGAGGAAAAAGGAGAGACATTTATTTAGCCTCTTGTTAAAAAATAATTCTAGCAGTGAACAGTATTAAGAGATGTTTTTGATTGGCAGCTTCCTTCCACAGCTCATCCAATCTCAGTGGTCACCTCTGCCCTAAGAGGTGTATTGGTGACTTTTCTTGTGGTTATGACAAAGTATCTGACCAAAGTGACAGTTGTGGTTACATTCTCTATTGCTGTGTTAAAGTTCTCTGACAACAGTTACTCAAAAGCGAAAGGGTTTATTTGGTTCACAGTTAAAGGTCTCAGTCCATCAGTGTAAGAGGTGAGAATGTCAAGGCGGCTGGGATTGGGAGTGGTTGGCAGTCAAGAGCAGAGAGCTCTGGATTGATACTCGGATGCTTGTGCTCAGCTCTCTTCCTGCTTGTCTTCAAGTCCAGGCCCCCACATTCAGGGTCTTCCCACCTCAAGGGACATAAGATAATCACCCATAGGCCTGTTAGCAGGCCAACCTGATCCAGACAATCCTAAGTGGAGACTGTCTTCCCAGGTGATTGATTCTATGTCAAGTTGAAAATGGAAACAAACCCTCGCAGCAAGGCAAGGGAGAAGGGTTATGTTGGCTCGTCCTTTGAGGGTAAAAATCTAGAACGGTGTGGGAAGTATGGTGTCTAGAGCATGTGGCAACTGGTCACATTGTGACTGAGGTCAGGAGGGAGAGAGATCAAAATTGGTGCTCACCTCCCTTTTTGCTTTTATTTAGTCTGGCATCCCATGGTACCTCCACAGTCATTTCAGAAACTCTCTCAGAGACATGCTCAGAAGTTTGTCCTGGATGATTCTAGATCCTGCCAAGCTGATAACAAATATCAGCCACCCCAAGGTGGGAGGTTGAGTTCATGCATTGTCCTGTCATTTGCACCCGCCCCGCTCCTCCTCTCAGTGACTGTCAGCACTCTGCCTGTTCATGCTGACCCTATTGGCTGTTAGTTTAGAAAGAAGATCTTAGTTGAGCTCAGGTGAGGGTAAGTCACGGAGAAGCTTCGGAGTTAGTGTGTGTTTGTTAGTTTACTTCTGAGGAACTTGTGTGAGGTCTGTAGGATAATGGTAGCAGCATAGACCTTCCTCCTCAGGGCAGGGGGATGTCCTGCCCTCAGCCCGGAGAACAGACCCCATTGTCTTCCCTGGTCAGCCCTCCAGAGTCTGTGGGGATACACACACCTTTCTTTCTTTCTCTGCCCAGTGGCTCCCTTGACTTTCCAGGCAGGAACTTTCCTGGTGAAGCCTGCTTCATCATGTTCTCCCTTTGCTTTGCTCTCCACAACCCTGGTGCTAGAACACCAACTCAGCCTTCCTCTTTCTGGGCAGCTGCCGGCTCCAGTTCCTTACAGTCATGGCGGTGTGTGTCTCCCATCTGCCTCTGTCTGGAAGCCTTCGTGTCAGGCAGTTTATGCTGGGGTGCATCCTGTCTGTTGTCCAGCAGAGGCAGGAAGGAATTCTGACAGGAAGAGTCCTGCTTTTGGTGCCACAGCTTGACGTATTGCCTTGTGCACAGATAGTGGGTTGGTTAGATAGAAATTTAGCATATGCTACTTAAGCAAGGTATGGTCTTCAGTTAGTTGTGCCAGAATGGTTTCCTTCCTTCCATAAGAAATTAGAATTACATTTTCAAAGCTTGTGTGAATACACACACCTTAAAATTTGAAAAGGCAAAGAGAATGTATTTTTACTTTGGGGTGATTTTTAATCATTTATTCATAATCTAGCACCACCTTTAAAGTTGTAATTATAATGCTAACAGCATTACTGTTTTCAGTGCCGAGAATAGCACCCAAGGACTTATGTATGCTAGGCAAGTGCCGTACAACTGACCTATAGCCCAGCCCTGCCATTGCTTAGTAAGGCTGTATTTGGTTGATAAAAAAATAAAAAAATAAAATAAGCAGAAGGCACAGAGTGCCCCTCAATGTCACACAGTTTCCTCTATTGTAATTATTAATGAGTATGTATTTCAAAACTTAAAAGTTGTGAAGGATACAGCAGAAAGCCAGATGTTGAAGCAGGTAACGCCATGATTAGCCGAGTGCCAGGGTTTGGGTTAGAATGATGTGGTCTCTAGTGTGCTCCACTCCCTGGCCACTGGACCAGCTCTATCTATGACTGACAGATCAATTGCATAACCTCTTTTATTTCTTCATCTGTAGTACAAAGCATGCAGTATCTATCTAAGTGTGTTGTTTGGAATAAATAGCATAGTGTATACACAGTGCTTAGAAAATGCTTGTCGGATGGTAAGCACACAAAAATGTTAGTTATTAAAAGTCCATTGTGAAATGTAAACCGTGACTGCTGTGGTTTGAGACTGATTATGTTGTTAAGGAGGCCGCTTGATTGAATTCAGTGTGTCTGACTATCGCGTGGGTTTAGGGGTTGCCTTTCATCTAAGGGCTACTCCTTAGACAGATGGCAGTTCTCATTATAATGACTTGCATAGGAAGTGGCTGTGGTTTGCTGAGTTTGTATTTGCTGCCCGATTTCAAGCATTTATTGACCAGTACGTAGTCATAGGGCGCTGTGTTCACAGCTAGCTTCTTTATTTTTCACCACCCTAACACTGCTGCTAGTGAGCTCTGTGACCTTAGGGAAGAAGCTTGACCTCTCTGGGCTTAGAGGACTTTAAATGTGAAGTGGGACAGTCACATTGGGTCTAGTCACCTCACTGGGTTGTAGACCCTTAAAAACTGAAAACATGTCACACACATCTAAATTCTAATGAGGCTCACTTTGGGAACTGGGGGAGGGATGGTCTGTTCATCCATGGCGTGTCAGGGAGGGTACAGGGATAGACACCAGACTCAGACTCACCTCCAGGGTTCGTCAGCATTTAAGTTTCTTAGCCAAACTGTCTGCATCACTCTTAACATTGCTGAGGTGAAGGTTTAACATTTGCTTCTTGGCTACTGGAGCTGTAGAAGCCCCGCCCTGCCTGCAGGGGAGCACGGGTGTCAGCCTCCTTCTCCCTACATGGCTCTTTAAGAGTCTCTCTTTATCACTGCTTATCATGACTGTGTGCAGCCGCCTCACAGCAGACGCCTTACAGCCTACTATTTCAGGGGTGAGCAGGAGGAAGACAGATAAGGCAAGGTTCTGAGACCAGCAGGGGAGGAGGGAGTGGAGTCATGTGGATGTCCCCTGGGGACGGGAATTCTCAGCCCTGGCTTGGGCTGAGCAAGCCTCTAGTGCCTAGAGAGCAAGTTAGGTCCCCATGAAGGGGATTCACAGCCCAGACCTTGGCCCTGGCTTGGTGCACGCCAGCCTCTATGCAGGCTCTGCTCTGCTGTGCTCTGCCAGAGGCCTGACACAATGGGGACCCCCATAATGGATTGTTGTGCCCCCATTTGAAAAGACTGGTACATCATCAGTCACGGGGAGAGCGAGATGTGAGTAGAAGTATCCCTTGGCAAGCAGAATCTTCAAAACTTAAGATGTTTGTAATACACTACCAATTCCATTTTTAGTATCAGGGCACGTGGGTGCATGCATGTACGTGTGTGTGTGTGTGTGTGTGTGTGTGTGTGTGTGTATGTGTGTGTGTATGTGTGAGTGTGTGTGTGTGCGTACATATGCATGTCTGTGTGTGGGTGTGTGTGAGTGTGTGTGAGTGTTGTGTGTGGGGTGCATGCATGTGCGTGTCTGTGTGTGTGAGTGAATGTGTGTGTGGGTGCGTGCATGTGTGTGTCTGTGTGTGTGTGTGTGGATGTGTGTGAGTGTGTGTGAGTATGTATGTGTGTGAGTGTGTGTGTGAGTGTGTGTGTGTATGTGTGTGAGTGTGTGAGTGTGTGCGTGTGTGAGTGTATGTGAGTGTGAGAGTGTTTGTGTGTGATACTAATATATGTTAATATTCAGATGCAGTTTGTCTTTGTTGGCCAGAAAGGTAGCCTTCTTCACTGTAAGGTTGATATGTTCCTCTTTAACAGGATCTGGATTTTAGGGAACTCAGCATAGTTTATTTGTACCTTTTCAAATTTAATCTTTCTTTCCTCTCTCTCTGTATTTTCTTATTATCATTCTTTCCTGGGGATTGAACCCAGTCACTTAGAGACATTCAAGCTCTATTTAAAATAAATCTGACATGGCAACTTTAAATTTGAAGAGAGAGTACTTCTAGGATGCTTACTTGCAAGTACTGCTCTACTGATCATATAATAATGCCTTGTATGCCGATGAGTACTAGTTTCTAAACCCTGGGGTGTTTTTTGTTCTGTTTTGTTTTTTGTTTTTGCATGCATATGTGTGTATATATTCACTTGTGTGGGTGTGTACGTGTCTGAGGGGTTAATGTATATGTGTGTATAAATGCATGTGGAGACCAGAGGTTAATGCCAGTGTCTTCCTTGGTCTTTCCCCACCTTCTGTGCTGAAGAAGAGTCTCTCACTTGAGCAGACTTTACCCGCTTAGCTAGTCCCACCTTGTTCTGGGAATCCTTTCTTTCTGCCTCCTAGATGCTGGATTATAGGCAGCCACCAGATCTGCCCTACATTCATATGCACTCTGGGGATCTGAACCCCGGTCTTAGAGTCACACATATGTTTTACCTAGCAAGGCACCTCCTCAGTTTCTATTTCAGTTTTTGTTTAACTAATTATAATATAATCTTGATTCTTATTGTAAGTTCCAATTTTGGGGGGAGGGGAGACAGACAGTGTCCTAGAAGGGCTTTGAGGTAGGGGAGACAGATAGTGTCCTAGAAGGCCACTGTGTGTGTGTGTGTGGGGGGGGAGACAGACAGTGTCCTAGAAGGGCTTTGAGGTAGGGGAGACAGATAGTGTCCTAGAAAGGCTTTGGTGGAGGAGACAGTGTCATAGAAGGGCTTGAGGGGGGACAAATAGTATCCTAGGAGGGTTCCTCACCCAGACTGCTTTAAGGTGAATGAGATGGAGAGGAGCAGATAAAAGGGCTTCCCTGCTTTTGGCACCTCATACTTTCCATCTCACACATATCCATAAAGGCTGATATATTAGGATTGTCCAGGGAGAGACAGGAAAAGGTTTCCCAGAGGGGTTGACATTGGCCTTGGTTCCAGAGATCAGGTAGGATGAATCAGATTTGCACACGTGTAACATGCCTCTTTGCCTGTCTGCTCTTCAGTATTGACTCTGTAACAGCCACGGATGCAGACATACCCCTATGAACTAAAACTTTCTGTTTTCCCAGAGCCCTCATCTCTGGAAGTCCTTGCAAGTGGCATTCAGCATCAGATAGTGAGCGGTGCCTCCGGGTTCCCAGTGAAGCCAGGGCATCCAGGGTTAGAGGTCAGTGTTCCTGCCTTGTGGTATATGGTGGGTTTCTCCGACGCTGCCTGCGTTCCAGCCAGCCCAGGAGAGCGTGGCCTCTTCTGATGACTGTACAGGCTTCTGAGGATGTGGGGTTTTGCCTTCATCTACCATGGGACTACATAATGTTCATGCATTTGCAAAAAATTATATGCATTTTCTCTTATTTTCCCCTTTAAACTAGAATGGTAGTTGTCTTAGTCACTGTTCTGTTGCTGTTAAGAGACACCCATAATCACAGCAAATCTTATAAAAGAGAGTATTTAATTGGGTTCTTGCTTATAACTTCAGAGACTTAGTCCATTGTCATCATGACAGGGAGCATGGCAGCAGGCAGGCATAGTGTTGGAGAAGTAGCTAAGAGCTACATCAATATCCATAAGCCAAGAGAAAGAGAGACACTGCTCTGGCTGTTGGCTTTTGAAAACCTCAAAGCCAACCTCCAGTGACATACTTCCTACAACAAGGCCACACCTCCTAATCCTTCTAATCCTGTCAAAGAATTCCACTACCTGGTGATTAAGCGTTCAAATATATGGGCCATTCTTACTCATACCATCACAGTAGTAAATATATCTTTCTGTATTGAGAACACGATCCAGGGAAGGTATGTGATGTCTTGGTGGCTAGGGCAGATGACCAGCATCCAGATGTTTTGGGTTTTAGGATACTAATATTTAGTTGATAGGAACTATTAACCGCACATGGCCAGACAACCAGGACCTAGTTTCAAAGCTATTGATGTCAGAACTATTGTGTGTGGATTGTCATTGTTCAGTTACACATCAAAACTCTATTCAGAAGGCAATCCAGTGGTCAGAAAACCATCTTTTCTCTTCCTGTCCCCTTTCCTTCCTTGTTTCCCCCCTTTATTTCTCTTACAGATAATTAGGTATGGAAAATGCCCATGCATTGTTATCTTCCAACTGAAAGAATGAAAAAATCCACTGTCTAATATCAGATATTCATTAAGTACTCATTTATAAATGAAATAAATAGCTCAGAAGTTATTTGATCAAAGTAAAGAATATCCTGTAGATACAGTATTAATATTTAATAATAAATCCCGATGCAGGGTTGTTACCTGCCTCAATGGTTTATGTTCCCAAATGAAACACACAGAGTCTTTATATTTTAAAATGCTTTAAGCAGCACAATAGCTGGGTGACTCCCTAGCATCCTTGCTGCTAGAATCCACCTCCCACCGATAATTCTGAGTTACTACTTACTAATTTTTATGTTCCATCTTGGCTTCTCTAGACCTAACTGTGCAGCCCTCTGGGCCATGTCCTCTCAGCCCCGTTATGTGGTGGCTCTGCTTCTCTTTCCTGTCCCCACATCAGACATGCTGTCTCTCCTTCCTCTCAATCCCCAAACCTAGAAAACCTCAACTTTGCCTAGTTCTCCCCTTCTTCTCTCTCTTTCTCTTTCTCTCTCTCCTCCCCAGCTATTGGCTGTTGGCATCTTTATTTACCACTCACAATTACTTGTGGGCAGGTTCCCAGAGCTACATGTAGACCCTGTCATGCAAAGTTTTGTGGGACACAATTAGCATCAGAATATAAACGTCGACACAGAAGATATGGAAGTATAAGCTTCCTCATTTCTAGTCTGGTGATTCTAGTGTTATAATCTACTGTGTCTATCATCTATCCTTCCATCCATCTGTCCATCCATCCATCTGTCCATCCATCTGCCCATCCATCCTTATCCATCATCTATCCATCCATCCATCCCTCCATCCTTCCATCCATCCATCTGTCTATCCATCTGTCCATCCAGTCTTATCCATCTCCCATCCATCCATTATCCACCCTTATCCATAATCTGTCATTCCATCCACCCAGTCAGTTTATTGGTCCTATAGTTAATGCCACTGACATTTGTCAGAATGTTCAGTACAATGGGAATTTTAGTTACTCTTTCAGTATGTTGCTCAACCTTGGCTGAGGCTCGGGTGGGTGCAAAGCTCTCTGCACTGACAAAACTCAAAAGTCATCTTTTTTTTTTTTTTTTTCGAGACAGGGTTTCTCTGTGTAGCCCTGGCTGTCCTGGAACTCACTCTGTAGACCAAGCTGGCCTCGAACTCAGAAATCCGCCTGCCTCTGCCTCCCAAGTGCTGGGATTAAAGGTGTGCGCCACCACCGCCCGGCAAAAGTCATCTTTTGGTTGCAATAAGCCCTTGCCTGCTCACAAGTGGTTGGTCTTTGTATACCAGGAGTGTGATTAAAACTAGCAGAGGGAAGATCTTTGGCTTGGTTTTACTTTCTAGTTTTGCTTTGCTTTCAGTATCTTTTTTGTGCCCCCTGCTTCTAGAACTCTGTAAAGCCTGAGGCTGTGTTTGCTTTGGTGACACCATCAGGCCATTGGAATTATTTGGTTCTTTGTTGTTGGTTGGTTGGTTGGTTGGTTTTTGAGACAGGGTCTCTGGCTGTTCTGGAACTCACTGTGTAGACCAGGCTGGCCTTGAACTCAAAGAATTCCACTACCCATTGCCTCCTAAGTGCTGAGAATAAAAGCATGTGTTTTATCCTAATTTTATTTAACTTTATTTTATTTAACTTTTTATTTATTTATTTATTATTTTATTTAACTATTTTATTTAACTTTGCCTTGGCTTAATACCTCATCTGAGTTGAAAACAATTCCCCTGGAGCAGCGATCCCCAGATGGCACCCCACACAGGCAGAGGGGTTAACAGGACATACTCAGTTAATGCTCAGGGCTACAATCAAGTAAGATAGGAAAGTGGTGGGTTCACTGTGTGGAGTGGGGCTCAGCACGCTGCAGAACTTCGAATAGCCTGTCTGATTTCCACTTCCCCCCACTACCAGAATGTGAGCAGTATTTATAAAGCTTGTCATCCTGCAGCACCATTTGGTGGGACAGGACTGAGAACTCTGGATGTCATTTGGGAAAGACTTTCTTACAATCTTCCTCCTGTCACTCACAGCAAATATACAGATCTAGAGTGTAGATGAGGCTACTATGCAGAGCAGGACAAGTCATTATCTGTCAATCTGTCTTTCTGTCTGTCTGTCTGTCTATCTATCTATTTTTTGCTTTTGTTTTGTTGTTACTTTTCCTTTTTTATCTTAAAGGCTAATGTTCTGTTTATTTTTGTTGTTGGTTGCTTGTTTTTTGGGTTGTTTGTTTTTCAAGACAGGTTTCTCTGTGTAGCCCTGGCCATCTTGCAACTCACTCTGTAGACTTAGGCTGGCCTCAAACTCAGAGATCTGCTTGCCTCTGCTGGGATTAAATGTGTGCGTCACCACTACCTGGACTGTTTTCTTTTATAAAGTAGAGTCTCAGCTAGGTATAGTGGTAGTCAAATTTAGCCCAGTACTGAAGAAGCAGAGAAAGGTGGATCTCTGTGAGTTCAAAGCCAGACTGGTCTACCTAACAAGCTCCAAACCAGCCAAGGCTCTATACATGGCAAGACCTTGACTCAAAAAAAAAGTAGACTTCCATGTGCTGGTTCAGGCTCCTAAGCATGAGGAGCAGAGCAAAGCTTGGGTTGTGTAGTTGTCTCTATGTGATAGTAGTGCAGACAGAGTCCCTTTGCATTGATACTCGAGGAGTTCGTCTCTGCTGTGCCTTTGGCAATGGCATTTATAAAGCAAAGCCATCTCTGCCCTTCTGGAGACCGTTCATATAGAATGACATGGCCAAAGGCAGGCATGGTGCATACTCTGCTGGGAAGGTGAGTCTCAGTATTTGGTTGCAGATATATGAGCATAGTCCTTGGGGCTGACTTGCGGAGTGACCTTGGGTTTTGGTCCTTTGTCCTTTAGCTTCCCAGCCTGTCCTAGCTTAGAACTCATTTGAGAGCCCTCACTTCCTTAGGTCTGGGAAAGTCATTCACAGTAAGGTGTTTGGATGCAAGGCTCTTTCTGATACTGACATTAAAATATTTAATTATTTTATGTGTATATCTATCTGTACATCACATGGATGCCTGATTCTCATGAAAGTGTCATAGCCCCTTGGACTTGAGTTACAGATAGCTGGAGCCACAGTGTAGGTGCTGGGAATAGACCAGGGATCCTCTGGAAGATCAGTCAGTGCTCTTAACTGCTGTCTCTCCAGTTGCCCCACCCCCTAGTGGTGTGGAGGGTGGTGGTATGGAGGGCATATTCTTTCTCCCAGAGAGCAGCATTTCAGCCTTTGGCATTGTCACTTACCAGTAGAAGGTAAAGATTGTTAGGGGACTTTTGAACCAGGTCCTCACTGTGACAGGGCTCTGAAAATACTTCGATCAAGTGCTATAGGGTCTTCACATAAATGTTGAATGGTAGGTCAGGATGCAGCTAGCTCTGCTTGATGGATGTATTTCTTGATTACATCACATTTAAGGGCTGAAGGATCAGTGCTTTTCCATTATAAAGGAAAAACAGGCCATAAATGACTGAGGAATTTTATGGCTCTGCCCAAAGCTCAGATTGGAAGCCAAGGAAAAAGAAAACTTCAGCTTCCTGATGGAAAGTCAAACGGAAAAGAGAAGGCAGCTGTTGGAGTCAGAGGAGGAGAGAGTCCACGACAGTGCCCGCTCCAGCCAGGGTCCTTGACAAAGCCCTCCTTCCCTTTCTTTCCCTCTCCCTCCCTCCC
>NW_022196912.1:7141687-7156653 GCF_008632895.1 Mastomys coucha | reverse complement strand
CTCCCTCTCTCCCTCCCTCTCTCTCCCTCCCTCCCTTTCTCCCTCTCTCCCTCCCTCCCTTTCTCTCCCTCCCTCCCTCCTTTCTTCTCTCTCTCTTTCTCTCTCCTTCCCTTCCTCCTTTCTACTCTTCTCTTCCTTTGAACTTTAGCTTTATTTCAAGCCTCTTCCTTCCTTCCTTTCTTCCATCCTTCTTTCCTTTCTTTCTGTTTTAAATATTTTTCCATGATACAGTGTTTGCACCGTTTCCCTTCCCTTCCTCCATTTCCTCCCATGCTCCTCCTCTAGCTGATTCCATTTTATATGTTTTGGGGGTTGGCTTCTTGGGATTGGATGACCTATCAGGGGACTCATCAATAGAGAAGACTGCTTCTTTCTCAGCAAACATTAATTGCCTGTAGTGCTTCATCTAGGGATGGGGCCTTGTGAGATTGCATCCCATGCACATTGAAATGTCACCTGGTGTTGCCATCGTGCAGGCAATGATTAGGTGACCATAGTGTTGAGATCTCGTGAGTGCAGCTTCCCTGCCATATGTAGAAGATACTATGTTATAGCAGATGTCTTGATCCACCCATTTCCACAATGTTGCCTGAGCCGTAGATGTAGGGATTGTGTTGTTGATGTATGCATTGGAGTTGGACACCTCATGGTCCGTTGTTTTCTGCAGTTGACCAGTTATGGCTTTCTGTTATGGTCTCCGCTGGAAACATGTTTCTTTGATCAAGGGCAGTAAGTACATTTGTGGGTGTAAGGATATTCAGCAATTATATTGCTTTAGAGAACTAGCAGAAGGTTTGTATCTAGGATCCTTAACCTCATGAGCCACAGGAGGTTGGCTAGGTCAGCCTCATGACCTTGAAGGCAAAGCTAAGCAGCCACTGAACTTGCAGTCTGGGAGACAGATGAGAGGTGTAATTATCTTTGGTGATAAGATGTTTTTGTATGTGTGTTTAGATTAAGACTTTTATCAATCCAGTCTCCCCTAACCCCACTGGTGCATGTCCATGTGCACATGCCCATGCATGCACCTGTGAAAGAATGTGTGGTGGTCAGAGGTCACCTCCAGGAGCTGTCATCATTTTTACCTTATTGTCTGAGATGAGCTCTGTCCCTGAACCTAGAGCTCACTTTTCCCTAGATTTCCCAGCCAGTGACCGTCCAGGATCCACTTGTCTCTGCCCCATCATCACTGCAGGGTTACAAGCATGCACTGCCACACCTGGCCTTCTTAATGGGGAAAAGGAGATCTAAACACATGTGCTCGTGCATGCACAAAACTCCACCTATGCTTCGTCTACCTAGTAGTATGATTCCACTTGCCTTCAGTCATCGGCATACCTGATTTTTAATTTGGTACTTTATGTCAGAGAAGGAGAAAGGAAGGGATGGGATGGGATGGGGTTCATGAGGCCAACCCCAGAGAAAGCAGGTGGATCCTGGGGATTGGACTCCATCGTCATTCCAAAACATTATAAGCTGCAAACTAAGGCAGGACTTGGTGAGATATGTTAAGCAGTCTTCTTGCTACCAGATGTTTCCTTGGGCCAGGAAACTCAGGGAGTCCCTTAGCATCTTAGCCCATGCCTCTGGATCTTCTCAGTCCTCTTTTCCTGGCCCTGAATAATGAGCTGGTTTTAAGTCTTTACTTTCTTTATCTCACCTTTTACTTGAGGGCAGCAAGAGCATTTGTGTCCTCTTTCAGAGAGATAAATATAGTCATTTTTGCTGCCGTTCATCATTTCAGAAATGGAGTGGTTCTAAATGAATCATCCAAGATGCATTTAATAAATGATTCTCCTAGGCATTAGCTAATTTCAAACTGGTCTGACAAGTTTCAAAGTCCGTTTTGGGAAAACTCAGTGGTGCATAGCCGGGTTGGGTTGCCAACTTAACTGCCATCTAACCTTGCTCCTTCCCAGCATACCGTTCTACTGGGCATGGTTATCACCAATCACTGAAGGTGTGGCACCGGGGATGATGGCTCCTGGCTGGGCTGAAGGTTATGTAGGCACCAAGAGTTCAGGCCTGTGCTTTTCACTTGCCTTCACTTGGAATTCTCAGGGGTCTTTAAAGTTGAACTGTAGCTCACAGATGGGTCTGGAATGGTTAGGGTGCAAGCTGCTGACAGAAAGCCTCTAGGCTAGCAGCATGGGTGGGTGGGGAGAGGCAAGCTCGGGAGATGGAAAATTGCTCAGCCCCTCAGATGCTTCTCCACCTTCAGGCATTGGATGGAGATACTTCTGTCTCTGACAGTCACTTATGCTAAGTTGCTGCTGGGCCAACTCTACTTGATGTCAACAATTATGGTGGTGAGTGGACAGCACTGGGTGGTTGATTTGCTTTGTGTTTTAGAGAAATCGAGCACCACAGTAGGAGGATCTTCTTGGACTTGAGAAGCTCAGTGAGCCCCACGGTGGCCTCAGTGAATGTGTGGGTGCCTAACCATTGTCAGTTGGTAGGGTTTCCCAGGCTTCGTCATTTCTCTATAGGGCATATGGCTCTGTGGACCTTTAGTGAATCACCTTTACTAATCTGTAGCAGTCTATTGCTTGCCCACAAAATCAACCAATCAGTCAGTCAGTCAGTCAGTCAGTCAGTCAATCAATCAATCAAGACAGTTAGAGCAGAACATTCTGAGACATTTTAATAATGTCTTCAGAGCATGTGAGCCTGGTCCCCTCTGATCACATGCAGTTCTGAATTCCACAGTGTGAAGAGGAAAACCGAATCTAAGACTAGAACATGGACAGAGTGTATGGGTTCTACTGTGAAGCAAATTCAGAACCATGCCCAGGGCAAAAGCCAGAGCAGGCCAGAGGTCAACTTTAAGTGTTTTTTTTCAAGTGTTCTCTATCTCATTTGTCTTTTTAAAGATAGACTCTCACTCTGAACCTAGAGCACGCAGATTCAGCTAGACGGGTTGACCAGCAAGCCCTAAGCATTCTGTTTCTTCCTCTTCAGTCGTAGGGTTAAAGGCAGCACCACCATGTCTGGCTTGTTAATACTTTTGTACAGGTGCTGAGGATCGAACTCAGTTCCTTGTGCTTATGTGTCAACACACACCTTCCCATATCCCCAACTCTTGTGCTGTTTTTATAAACATATATTGATTATACAAATTAACAAATTTCATTGTGACATTTTAATACATGTATATAATGTGCTTGGTCAGATTCATTTCCGTTTCCTCTTATTGTCTGTTAATGGGACATACTTATTGCTGCTACATTATGATGAAAGATTGTTACAATACAAAAGGGTCAGTGGACAGCTGAGTCTCTATTCCACATCAGTGAAGACTAGAGGCAGCCCATCCCAGTAGGGTCAGTCACCGCTATTGAGGGAAGGAATCAAGCATGCCCATCTCTTCCTTTTTCTTCCTACTTGTTAGATCATTCCTTCATTCAACTTACCATTTATGGAACACCCAGCATGGGCTAAGCTTGGGGACTATGAACGGGCTGGATGACTTTTGAGTATGTTTACATTAAGGAACAGATAAACAAAGGAGCACTTATCACATAGCATGAAGGACACTGTGGTGGGTGTCACCAGAGCCTTTAAAGGGGTCCCACCCAGTCTGGGGGGACTAGGGAGGGCTTTGCAGGAGATGGGATTAAGCAGAGGCTTGAAGGGAAGAGCATCTCTGTGAGCGGCGGGTGTGGGCGGGAGAGAGTTGGAGACATGCGGACAAATCAATTTTGTCACCTAGAATCTATCCTCCCCCCCTCTTCCCTATGGCTTCCCTATGGCTTCCCTATGGCTGGACAGAGAGGACTGGCCCAGCTCAGCGCTTCCAAGTGTGACCAAAGGACTCTGCAGTATGAAGGTGAAGTCCTAGTAGAGCAAAGGACACGAAGAGTTTCTTCTCCCAGTCCAGGCTCGGCCTGTTTTCGGCACTTGGGTCATGCGTTTTAGATCTGGGAGGCATCTCCTATTTATGGAGGATATTTTGAGAGAGATTAGTAACTTAACTATTGAGAGTGGCAGAATGAAGGACTCTGATAAACAGGAGCATGCTTGAGTGAAAGGTTAGGACATGGGTCTGGGCTAACACAGAGTAGCACTCAGTGCTCAGAACAACAAAAGTGACCCGGCAAGACGTGGGGGTGCTTTGGTCTCGGTGCTATGTAACTTTGTGGGGGTCTGGGTTCTTAACACAGCTGTCATAGGGGAACCACTAAGACTAGAGTTCTTTCCAAGTTAGTGTGTCAGAGTGACAGAATGGTGCTCCATGTGTTCCTCTGGCCTCCACTGGGATTTGGGGTGGAATATTAGGGACTCATCCCTGGTCTCTTGAATAAGCTAACCTGTGCGGTATGCCAGCTTTCATCCTTTGGGCTCCAGTCTGTGCCTCTGACTGATGTTTTTATGGTACTCGGAGTTAAACATTAAAGTTGGACTGTTTACATGCTCAGAACATGGCAAGCCAAGCTGAGACAGAGAGATAAAGACAGTCTGACACAGCACAGCTGACTGCCCAGCGCACACTTGCAGGCACACACAAGGCTCGCCGGCCGCGGGTTAAGGCATCTTGCTTGCACTTTAGGTGAACAGTGAAAGCCGGCAACAGATGTGGATAATGTAATCACGTTCTGGCACCATCTATAGTTCAGCCTACGCATCGAAGGAAGGTATGGCTTGTCCCAAGGTACTGGAGCTGAAAAACAGGCATCAACCCAGCGCCTAGAGTGGACATAGATCCTCCAAAGTTTCTCTGCAGCACAAAGTTTAATTGGCTCCTCGTTCAGTAGACATTTGCTGACTGTGTTCTAGGCCCTGCACTAGCTGTTAAAGCTCTGATAACTTAGGCACTGCAGGCTTAAGAACATTTCTTCACATAATCACTTGGGCTCCTCTTCGTCTATCTCTTGATGGTGTGTCCAAGGCAGTGGGTTACCCAAGCCTTACACCAGATGCTTTTGAAATGGCCATTTGGAAAGTGGTCCTACTAGACCTGTCTATAAATAGTTCTGATGTCTTCAGAACACACAAACAGGAATTCATGATGTTCATAAACAGAGGTATATCGTATCTATTTTGGTTTTTGTGTTTATGCTGGTGAGACAGGCCCCACCAGATTGCTAGAAGAATCACATCTGGGAGAATATTCCAGAGTATGGCTGGCTCTGCTGGTTACTCCTTCCTTAGCCTGAGGTGAGACCAAAGAGCTCAGGTTATTTCTTGGCATCATACTGGCCAGGACCACATGAGTGGACACAAATAGGGGCTGAGAAGGGACACATGTGTACAGACATGGGGGGCTTGTGCTGTCTGGTGCCTCTCTGTATATAGTTAGCAATCCCTACTCTAGTGAGACACAGTGTCTGAGCTGTTCATTTTGCCCCGATGACAGCCTATCTGGATTATTAGTGCCCTTTGCATAGACTGGCTTCTCTTCTCAGCTGCCCTGCCCTAGCAGTGTGGACACAGAGTTTTCTTCCCAGAAATTTTTTGTGGGGAGCAAACTTGGGTTTCTTTTGTGTTTATAAAATGAAGATGATGGCCTTATTAACATTCAAAAATTATGAATTGATGTGTTGAATTTAAAGTGACTCTATGAAGTCATCACCGACTTATAACAAACCATATATTTAAAGTCACATTTTTTAAGTTTGAACCTGATAAACTGTTTTTTTTTTTCATTCTTTCCTCCCCAGCCTGCCACAAGCCACAGTAGGTTTAGCAGAGTCTCACAGTGGAGGCAAGAGACTCATACTTGGGTTAGAGGACATAACATGGCTTTCATATAGCGACCCTATTCTTGTTTTCTTCTGTGGTGAGACGGCTGTTCCTCACGTGTAGCAAAGACTGTTCATTGGAAGACACATGTACAAAACCATGGAGTTTCCATGTCTGTCTGCCTATCATCCATCCATCCACTCACCCATATGTCCATCCATCCATCCATCCATCCATCCAACCATCCATCCATCCATCCATCCACCCACCCATTGATCCACATCCATCCATCTATCTATCTATCTATCTATCTATCTATCTATCTATCTATCTATCTATCCATCCATACATCTACCCACCTATCTATCTTACAGTGCTGGGACTTAAACCCTGAACTTCATTCATACTTGGTGAGTACTCTACCGCTGAGCTGTACTCCCAGCCCTCATTATTTCTTTGATTTTTTTTAAATGGGGGAAGAGTTTATCATAGTATTAGTAACTAGAGACCCTTGATCCTCTTGACAAACGCGGCCAAGATTTGACTTTCTAAGGGTGTTGGCTGGCTTGGGTGGGGTTGGAAGTTTTGTCAGGGTAAGTAAGTTCATAGGGCAATCACTGCAGACTATCTATCACTACAGGATCTCTTTCTCTCGGGAGTCCTCTTTGATTTTCACTAGGGCTGAGCAAGTCCTGCAAGGCAGTTCAGAGCCAGGGCAGCCCAGCTGAGTTTTAATTGACTCTAATTAGCACCCCTGTGGACTGGAAACAGTTTTCTCAAACCATCGCCAAGTGGCTTTAGGAAATGTGAGATGTTTTTCTTTGGACTCACCAAAGGGTGAGACTGTTCTCAGATTTTGTCTCTGCAGGTCCTGTTTTCCTCAGAAACTGGGAGTCAGGGAGATGAGGAAGGAAGGGAGGAAGGAAGGAAGGAAGGAAGGAAGGAAGGAAGGAAGGAAAGAAGGACAGAAGGACGGAAGGACAAACCTGGGGAGGAAGGCGCTAGCTACTAACATCCTAGATTCTACAGTGGGCCTAGGAGTGCAGGGAAAGGACCCATGGTCTTTGTTCTCACAGACCTTAGTCTCTGGTTGGAAATAATGAGAGGTGGGGTGTAACCAGGCCTTTGCAGTTTGTTTTCTTTTCTTCCCTCTTGAGACAGGATTCCATGTTTTTTTCAAGACAGGCCATGAATTCACAGCCTTGGACTATTCCTCCCTGTGTCTGCAAACCTGGGACTTGCAAACCTGGTTCATTCAATGCTGGGGATTGAACCTGAGGATTTCTTGTATGCTAGGCAAATGCTCTACTCACAGAGCTACATCCCCAGCCCGTATTTTTGTTTGGTTAGATAGGGTCTTCTGGTAGCCTGAAATTCACTAGGTTTGGTTGGCTTGGAGTTCACTCTCCTTTCTCTCTGGTCTCCAGTGAAGGGATTACTAGAATATGCCACCATTCCTGGCTAACGCTTTGTTTCTTTGACATAATATTTATGGCTATCTTAGAAAGCACCCTTTTAACCTTGCATGAGTTACTAGACCTAGACCTGACGTCAAGTGAATGCTGTCTGAATGAACTGTCAATCCCCGACAGTCTTGAGTGTCCCTTCAGTCACACTCACCTGGATCCAGTGTCTGCCTTTAGTGGGATGTTCCTGGGTTCCCATTCCTTGTCTAGACACACATTTTTCAGAAATAGCTGGTTCTTGGTTATTTGTGGTGGGGACTGAAAAAGTTTGGGATGCTAAAACCACAATCAACCAGAACATGACTAGCCCACCGCCAGAGAGCAGCAGCTAGGGGTGGGGTGGAAGAAGAGGCTGCATCAGAGTGGGACAGAAGGTGACCATAACGGATGGATGGATGAGCTCTGTGTTCCCTTTATCTGTTTAGTGATGGTGGTCTCCGTCTGCCTCGTGCTCTCAGGGACATCCACAGAGGCCACTTAGTGTATGAGCATCAGTCAGTGAGTCCTCTGTTCAGAACTTTTGTCTTTTTGAGTGTAGTGAATACGAAGGTCATGGCCCCTGGTTAAGGAAACGAAATCTGTAAGGGAAAAGGCAGTCAGATTGTGAAACTGGGCCTCAGGTTGGCTGCCGCCTCAGTGCACAGGCAGGCTGGAGACCGGCTTTAGGAAGCTGGGCTGAGCTCCTGGCTACTCCTCTACATGGGAGGCCTCTGTCTGTGTTAATAGCCCATTATTTTATTACAGTGTTGCTTGTCCTATCAATCGATTTCATCGTCCAGTGGTGGCATGTGATCGATGGGCACAGCCCAGCTAAGGCTTTGGATTTTTTTCACACGTGGCTGTGGCTGTGCAGTTTGTGGGGGCAGGGTGTGTGTGTTCAGACCTGTGGGCCCTGAACCTTGGCACTCTTTTCTCTTTCCAGCTGACACTCCATTCAGATAGTACTTTTGATAACGCACCGAGGGTGGTGACCTGAGTGTTCATGATGAGGAGGCACAGGACCTGTGTGCCCTGTGCGCCTTTTGTTATTACAATAGGATGTGTGGGACTGGCAGCATGCCTGCAGGGCAGCATGCAGAAGAACAGGAGGTGGCCTGCCACAGGTGAGAGGAGGCCAGGAGGATGGCTGCCTGCATGGCTCTGGCACCCCTGGCAGGAGCTGGAGCTATTCCAGGCTTCCCTTCAGTCCCTTCCCTGATGCTGTTTGTGCTCTGAAAGTTGGCCAACAAAGGGGAGGCTGCTGAGCTGAGTGAGCTGAGGCACAGAGGCCCTGGTGACCTAACACTGCCAGAGACTCTTAGGTAACTCACATTTGGCCAGAGGGAAGAGCTGGGTTCCTCTCTGTGTAAAAGATAAATGGGGATCAGTTCTGTGTTGGAAATGGAAGTTATTGTTATGAAGTTGCCCGACAACTCTCCCTGGGACCAAGGCAGATGCTGTGTTGTTTAAGTATAGGCTTTTACTTACTGCGGAATACAGTGGTTCCTAATTTGAAAGGGGGAGGGGAGGATGATAGCCTAGTGAGGTGGCACATGCTTATCGGTCCAGCACTTGGGAAACTGAGGCAGGAGGATTACCATGAGTTCCATGCTAACTTAGACCACACAAACACAAAACAAACAACAAAAAGATACGGAGTGTAGGTAGGAAATGTGGTTTGGTAGTAGAATACGTGCTAGCATGCACAAGGCTCTGGGGTCCACCCCTCACTCTAAACTTGCTCATGTGCAGGGTACCCTCGCTGGGATCTCTGACTTTTCTTCCAGCTCATTACTCAGCAGATATCTCCTGAAAGCTGAGAAGACACAACTGCTCTGATCCAAATAATGGCCATTGCGCCAGGAGGGAGTGCCAGGGAGTTAATTAAAGCAAACAGAACATCTGGCAGGCTTCCTAGGGCAAGAAAAATCGTTTTCTTTTCCCCTCATGCTCCTGATAACACCCAGAAAAGCATGGCCATTTCTTTTGTGTCACGCCAAGTCTGTCATTTAGCAGATACCTGTTGAATTTCCATCGTGACACAGGATGCTGATTAGGCACCAGGGATGGAGCGGGATGGACAAGTCCTTGGGGTGGGGCTGGGGTTGGGAAAGTAAGGTGCTGCACAAACAGAAGAGGGGGAGGGGCCCAGACTTATTTCTATGGTGACCAGGTAGCATGCCATTTAACATATACCAGTTAGAAGTTAGAGTGCCTGCCTAAAAGAGAAAAGCCAAGTGAGGATAAAGTTAATGGGGATATTTGCCCATTGTCGGCAGGTTTTCAAAGAGTGGGGGAGGGAACCAAGGGGAGGCAGGACTCATGTGGGCAGCCTCCTCCTGGCCTCTTGTCACCTGTGACACTCCCTCCAGCCAGCAGGCTGCCAGCCCTCACATTTCTCACCGATAGCCAGTAGGTGGGATTTCTATGATGTCCCATGGATACATTAGGCACTTGGCTCTATATAGCTTTCCATTCCACCATCTCTAAGACATGGCGTTCATTGACATGGTTCCAGAAGGCTGCCATAGCTCCAGCTGTCGTATATTCATTCTAAGAGAAAGGCGAGGAAGGCATTCTTGTTTGTTTAAGTGTGTATACATGTTTGCACACATGCCCCTGGCAGCACTCTTCCCAGCACACATGCACATGGCACCCAGAGGATGATGTCAGCATTTGTATGCATCTTATTTTTCAAGTCTGGGTCTCCTGCTGAGCTTGGAAGTCACTCATGCTGTCACCTGTCTGGCTAGTGAGCTCCAGGAACCCTCTTGTTTCTGCTGCCCAATTCTAGGATTACAAGTGCCATGACCCTGCCCAGCTCTCTACATGGCCATTAAGGGTCCAAACTCAGGGCCTCCTGCATGCATAGCAAGTACTTCACTGAGCCATCTCTCTAGCTCTTTGTACTTGCTTTAATGGAAGCTTTGGAAATATTTATTCTCGATATTTGTTTGCATAGCTAAAATTTGAGAGTTACTATTTAGGAAGAAATGGGGAGGGCCAATGGATGTTTTGGTAGATAGCTGGTGGTCTTTTGTCATACATGCAGGGCCGTGGTGTGGGAAGGCGCTGTAGGAGTGTGGAGCATGACTTAGGCCTTTCTGGAATGGCTGACATGTGAATGTGGCTACCTGAAACCCTGTGCGCCCTGTAGACTGGATAGGTGCTAGGTGCTAGGTGCATACACCTACCTGTTCAGGACATACTTGGCAGATCCTACCTACAGACAGGAACTATGCTGACCACATAGGAGTTCCAAGGCACAAGTTATAATCCGCTAGGTTTTGGCTATTATTATCATTTAAAAATTGAAGTAAAGGGAATGTGGCAGGAAAAATGGACCCTTTAATGTGTGGTAACCTTTAAGAGGAGAAGGAGGCAAGCAGAAACTGAGAGAAAACATGGAACAGTGCAGCCAGAGGAGCCTAGAGAAAGACCCCACCGCTCAGCGATTTCCTGCCCAGGTTCTGTTTTACGTGGACTCCAGAGCAGATATCAACACCCTGACTTTCTCCTTTCCCTCCTCAATTCTCCTCAGGGTTTGTAGAACACAAAGTCAGCAAGATGGCCTGAGGCTTAGGGGGCTGGCTATGCTGCCACAGACAGGGATGTGCATCCCCCTGCTTCTAGCCACAGTGGTTCTTGTGGATAGGAATACAACTCAACTGGTGAAGGGTTGCTGTGGGGTAATGAACCGGCTGTATGACCGCCAGTAACTCATAGACTGGGTGTGGTGGTGGTGCTACCCGTGGAGGGGAGGTAGAGGCAGCAAGATTGGGAGTTTGATGATTAAGGCTTTTGGCAGCTATGCTGGGAGTTTGAGGCTAGCTAGGATTACATAGTGCATTGCATCAAATAACAAAATCAAAAACGAAGACAGCAGCAGCAATGACAAAACAAGCAAACAAGGGGCTGTAAGATGGCCTAGCACATGGAAGGCCTTGCTAGGTAAGCCAAGTTCAGGCTCTGGAGCCCAGAGTTTAGGCTGCTCTAACCACTAAGCTATCTACCCGCAGTGATTTGGTGAAAACCACTTGTACTCCTTAGCTTGTAATCTCACGTCTAAAATGTTGTACGAAAATATTCATGTGCAAAGACACGATGAGCGTGTCAGGTGCAGTGTGTGAATGACCCCTGTTGGTCTGGGATATACTGGTTACCCAGGAGCTGGGAGAAGGTGCTCTAGTCTCCAGACATTTGAGCAGCTCAGCAGTGAGCCATACTACTGGGAAACTAAAAAGGTACCACAGTTTTGGACATTGTCTTTGTATTTCAAAAAAGGGAAGAATTCTTCCCATCAGTCCACCACCTGTGCCTTGCCGTGCCAAGGTGAGAAGCCCATAGTTTCACTTCAGTGAGAGAGTATTGGCCTAGTATCTGTTGAGTGCTGGGTTTGGTTCCCCATACCACGGAAAAAAAAGAAAGAGAAAAGAAGAATCCTGTTGGGGCAGTCCTGTTCTCTGTCTATCTCTGTCCTGGTGATGCCTGCAGGGGAGGTGGGGGGGGGCAAGACCTCTTGTCACCTGGGTCTCAGCAGGTGAGAAGCCCTCTGATTGGACATTCACACCCACATCAATTTGACTTGGATAATACTACAACCTGTTACTCAGCCCATCGACATAATTATAGGTAAGGAAATTGCTAGGGGAGGTCCCTGAGCAGTTAGAGGCCAGAAGGAAATCCTTTCAATTAATTAATGAGTGGGTAGGTTAAAAAGTTTTAATATACATTTAAAGAAGTCTCGAGTGAAATGTTAGAGGTGTTATCCCCCCACCCCCCAGAAAAGAAGAAAGGGAATTTGATGTTCAAACTTTCATTTTTAAGCTCTTCTCTCCTTTGAAATATTATTTTAAAGTGTGTTTAGGTTTACTTCTGCTTCCCCACACAACCCCAAAATAAGGTTAAATAAAATAACTGGTTTATAAACAGTCAAGGATAGACGTTAGCAGAATGAAGAGAATTTGGATAAATATCTTACACATAACAAATACAGCATCGTTCTGGGCTTTGTTGATGGCCAGTGCCTAAACCACCAAATGATTGTGTTGATTTTGTGGGTTTCTTGAAAGAGACCAAGAATGTAGATGCTCCCCGACTTATGTAACAGTGCCGCTATTGCATTGCTAAGTCAGGAAGAGCAAGGAACAGAGAATGGGCAAAACAAAGCTTCCGACAGAGGTGGGAAGAACTCACGTTTGCACTGTTGTGGTAAGTTTATAACTTTACCTGTGGCCATTGCTCCTTGATCCTGTGTGTCATAACTAAAGGGACTGCTGTGTCGGAAGGTGTCTGAAGGACCTGTGCGGGCATGATTCATGAGAGTCATTGTCTTTGGGAGCTCACATTTCAAAGTAGGTGGAATGGTGTGGCCAAAACATAAGAACACAGGGAAGAAAGAACATGGCGTCATTGGAGGCACAAATGAGCCATGGGGCTTTTTTTTTTTTTTTTGGTCTGGGGAAACCTCATAAAAGAGAGGGGTTAGGGCAGCCATGGAAGCTGTGAGCCTCTTTCTTGCTTTATAAGAAGCAAGTGATGGAAGCACACTAGGGACAGAGGTTAATTCACAGAGATAGATCTCATAGACTTCAAGCTAAAGTATGTCATGTAAATGAAGTAGAGACCAGCCTGGCCTCACTTTACTAGGGGAGCCAGTAGGATATATATACCAAGTCCCCAAAGAAACCAGAAATTTCCACTTCATATCCCCCCTTTCCTGTTTGCCCTCCTGGTCGCACACAGGTAATCTATTGGACACTGTCTTATTTATGATAATTTAACCAATTTCTATGAATTGTGTGCAAGCCTTCTGAAGTGCCCAGTCTGGATTCTAAGACTTTTGGATGAGTCTCCAAAGAAACCAGACATTTCCAATTCAATAGAAACATGTATATACACATATACACATATGTATATACATATACACACACACACATATATTCCAGTCTCACACACACACACACACACACACACACACATCTCAGACTGATTCTGTCTCATTCTATAGTTGAGGGTGACCTTGAGATTTTGATCCTCTTGACTCTAATTCTCAAATGCTGGAGTTACATACATGAATTACCGTGCCTAGCTACTGTAATGGATTTTAATTAAGGATTTATACTGATAAATGCAATACATTTGTAATTCTGTAGTTATATTTATATTTTTACTGTTTAACAATTTAATAGAGAAACACAGTAAGGAATTCAGTAGTGAAAAGGAAGTGGTCGGCAGTTAGCCCTGCTCTTATCACAGACCCTTTCCTTCCCAGGAGGCTGGCGCCTTGAGTATCGTTCCAGGCAGATTACATGTGTGTCTTTGCTTCCCCTCTTATCTATAGATTTAAGAAATCATTGTTGTGCTCATCTTGGTTTACTCTCTTCATTGTAGTGATTCGACACACGGTAGCCACCCATGGTTCAATAGGTACTTTACCCCGTGTTTACTTGCGTCGATCTTCTCTTTACTTCCCTGCAGCTCTTGGTCTCTATGACTTCAGCAGTTACTTTAGAGAGATGCCGGAGATGATTGAGCAAGAAGGGATGGCTGTTAGAAAGCAGATATGTCAGGTATGTCACTCTCTTGGGAACACAGATCTAGATGTTAGCCATTTCTGACCACACTTAGGTGTGGAGCAAGGCGAGGCTGATGCAAGTGTCCCCATGTCAGCAGAACTGCAGCTGGAGGAAGGACACATGTTCCCTGGTGGGGACAGCAGTGGGACAGCAGACCAGAGCTTTCACTTTGCTGATTTCCTTAAGGGAAGCCTGTTCCTGAGATTGACAGGTTGCTGCTTAAAGGCTCCATCAAAATGTAGATGAAAAATGCCACATCTTTTTAAGCGGTGTGTAGCAGACTTTTCTTTTTAAATGTATCATTCAAAATCCCATGGGTTACAGATGAATCCTTAAAGAAAGGATCAAATGGGGCTGGAGACATGACTCAGCAGTTAAGAGCACTGGCTGCTCTTCCAGAGATCCTGAGTTCAATTCCCAGAACACACATGGGCTCTAACAACTGTCTGTAACTCCAGTTCCAGAGGATCTAACACCCTCACAGTCAAATTACTAGCGCACATAAAACAAAGGATCACGTAAGGAGCTAAGAGCAAGAGGGTGATGGAATTACAACGGCAGGGGATTCTTGTGATGGTTCCTAGAGAGACTGGGTGTATTTTGGGGGATGGGAATGGGGAGACAGTGGAAAGCCTCCAGAACACACTGCCATTCCCTGGGTTTAGGACCAGCTTGGCACAGGCCACACTGGACTTACCCCGAGGGTACCAGTAAGGACACTACAAACTTATTTTGGAAAGTACTTTATGTTTAATAATTACAGAAAAGCTTGGAGACAGTCATCATTGGAAAAGCCTGAATCGTGAGATTCCTTCTCTGTGGCTTAGCACTGATTTTATTTAAAATGACCTGCATGAAGAGGCTGTGCCTATAGTCCATTAAAATTAACTGCATGGGTAGCATCATGTTTCTGGGTAAGAGGTAAAAGATGCTTTGAGGCTTTGGAGTGGCATTTGAGAAATCAAGGACTGTGTCCATTGCTAGCCAGGCCTGGTGATTCTGTGTCTCTAGCCCATGGAGAAATATGCACCATTTGCATTTTCATGGCATGGATAGTTTCTTTGCCACCCTCCAGCTCTGACTTCCTCACAGGAGCAGGCTAGGTGCACCTGTTGCTGGCTGGCTGTGTCCCCAGAGGGACTGTGGATTTTTGCTATGACTCAGACATATTTATTTATGGCCACCCCACTGGTGGAGACCAACAGTAAGGCTGACCCTGGCTTAGAAGTGTTTCCTCTCCGCTCATCAAAGTTTTTTTTTT
>NW_022196912.1:7122361-7141677 GCF_008632895.1 Mastomys coucha | reverse complement strand
AGTTGGTTTTCAGCATGTGAATGAGAGAAGTATGCATGATCTTTCCAGCCTTCACTACAGCTGTCCTTCTTACACAGGCTTTCGGTTCAGATGTCCTCTTGATTGACTTGAAATCAATTCAGCCTTGGTGCATCTTGGTGTGACATCTCTGCGCCTCTGCCTTTGGCATGCAAAGAGAGCCAGCATCAGCTGTCCATCTCTCCATCCCTTCCATGGAATCTAAGTTCTGCTGGCCAGTATTTGAGGTCATTAAGCTGTGTGGCTGAGTCTTATGCTAACAGAGACAAGGCCACTGTTTTGCAAGAGCAGAGAGTCTCTTTCTTGTAGTGGCCACCTGCAGGCCAGCCACCTGCTATGATAATGTTTCTAGAGATATTCAGAGGCCAGGAGAGAGAGCTGAGGCACAGATGATTTGAAAGTGGTTAATTCTACTTCTGGATACAAAGACCAGCTCTGAGGTTTTGTTAATTGTTCACCAATAGTTATGCCTTTAAAAAGAGATATTTTAGGGCCAGCAAGATGGTTCAGTAGGTAAGGGCACTTGTTGCTAAGCTTGATAACCTGAGTCAGTCTTCAGAGCTGATATGGTGGAATGAGAAAATTGAACTTCAAAATTTCCTTAACTTCAACATGCACACCATGGCATACATACATACATGCACATGTACACACACACACACACACACACACACACACTCACATGTACAAACACATATGGTAATGTCTTGTTAAAAAATGGTTTAATTTTATAGTGTGATGCAAAGCTGTTAAATTATAGAGTGTCTGTAGAGGTTGCCGTGGCTTGTGGCGTTGAGTCTCTGTAGAGGTTGCCGTGGCTTGTGGCGTTGAGTCTCTGTAGAGGTTGCCGTGGCTTGTGGCGTTGAAGGATGGGCAGAATTTTAGTGATAGATATAGAGGGCAATGAAGGATTTTTTTAAGCTGATCATTGGCAAAGTTGCAAAAGCACTGTGGTTAGACCTGGAAATCAAGATGCTTCTAGAAGAAGTAGAGGGGAAGGATTGGAGACCTGTGTAATTCTTCCTTAGGCCAGAGTAGCAGGGTAGTTCTGGACAGCCTGGACTCAAGAATAATGGTGGTCTGAGAGGCTGGAGATGGAGAGAGGAGACAGACAGACAGACACAGAGAGACACACAACTCTTTCTCTCTCTCTCTCTCTCTCTCTCTCTCTTTCTCTCTCTCTCTCTCTCTCTCTGTGTGTGTGTGTGTGTGTGTGTGTGTGTTGGGGTAGTGAGGTTGATGTAAGAGAACAATGTAGCAGTAGGAGAGAGTTGGTCAGAGGACATGCCCCAGTCATCTCTGGCAGGGCTGCTTGGAAGGGTGGCAGGGCCTTAGGCTAGGCTAAAGGACTCAGAAGGTGGGACCTTCAAACCCAAGTTTGAAAGGGAAGATAGTGTGCCTGCAAATGTGTTGAATTTGAGCTCATTGTAGCCCCAGAGAGAGGTGCCTAGCATCAAATTAGAAACTTGAGCTTGGTACCCTGGAGGAGAGGCCAAGGCTTGTGGAACAGCTGCCAGCATGACAGTTGAGACCTCAGGAGTGGCTGAGGTGACCTAGAGACAGAAGCAAAAGAGAGGCTAGGCAAGGCCAAACCCCAGGGGGAGCATGCCAGGCGGACATGGGTAGGAGATGCTGGAGGTTGGGCAGGGAGAGGGATGGGGGTGAGAGGAGCAGGTGGCCTACCTCGCTCTTGCTGAGAAGTGTACCAGGGAGGAGGCTGTCAGAACTGTCTGAGAGGCTCATGCTGAGAAAACGCCTAGAAAACTGACCAAGACAGGTCCCAAACTGTGAGAGGTCATGAGGATGTAGGGTGGAGGGAGTCAGGACTGACTTACTCTTGAGAAATATCGTGGGGACAAGCGAGGAGTGGAAGCAGGGAAAGAGAGAACACCTTCGTCAGGTAGAAACAAAAGAGGACAATGAGTTGATGACATAAGGTCTAGAGAAGACGACAGATGTGGGGTGTGTGGCAGGGAGAGAAAACTAGTGGAGATTTTCAAGGGAATTTTAGGGATACTAGATACGGGTCTTTGTATGAGAGAAGTCTTAATTATGGAGATTTTAATCCAAAAGGATCAGTCTTGCAAAGATGGTCCTCTGCCATTCCAGAAGACTCAGGAATGGGTTTGTTGACCCATGGAGCAGACCTGGGGACTGAGGTTCACTTGGAATCTCTAGAAGTTTTCCCAGGATTATCTTTGGTATGTTTAGGATCCAGAAGAAAGCTCTGCTTCCTAGGTAGGATTTCTGTAACCCGAGTATTCGAGTCTCATGGAACATGTCATCCAGGAGAGAAACAACCTAGAAGTAACTAGTTTCTTCTCTCACCGTTCAGGGCAACGGACATGCTTTCTCCCCCTCCTCTGCTTCCCTGTGGATCTCAGGTTCTGTTCTGTGTCTAAGGTGTGCAGCAGGAGTATGAGGATGGAGTCAGGAGTGTTGGGTGGAGTACCCCAACCCCACACTGTGCACTTGAGTGCCATAGCATCAAGTCTGTCCAGCTCCATTTTGCATCTGGTAGATCCAAAGAGGAATGAGTTTTCTGCTTTTGTGGGGCTTGATGGGATCCACAGCTTGCTCTGGCTTTGGGGAGGACACAAGCATCCCCTGGGGCATGCATATGTATAGTTGTCTTTTTCTTAAAAAGAGAATCCCAGCCTGTGTTGGCAATGGTGGTACAGAAGGGTTCCTGGAGGGTGTGCATGGGTTTCAATGAGGGCATCGGGAAACATCTAGATTCTACATATCCTTTTATCCCAAGGTTCAGAGATCATTGAAGAAAGGGGAGCAGAAAGATTTTAAGAGCCAGAGGTGGTAGATGACTACAAAACTACCATCTTCCAGCTACAGTATGGCAGTTACCCGATGGTTATAACAGCATGAGTGAAACCCATACAACGCTTAATCCAGACAAAAGCTCAGCCTGGAGTGGGGCTGGGGCATGGGTTGGGTACAAAATTCTGCCTGGCAACTGAAGAGCAATGGATACCTTCTAAGAGAGGGAGAGTCAGTTTTCTAGAAAGGAATAGCTCTAGTAGACTGACCATGTTCAAGTGGAAGGCCCCAATCCAAGAACATACCCAAAACAAGTTGGACTTGATGAATTTAAGAAAAAATCAAGAGGACGTAAAGTTGGATGGGTAGAGAAAGGGACTTGTGGATCTGGGAGGAGTGAATCATGTGTGTGTGTGTGTGTGTGTGTGTGTGTGTGTGTGTGTGTGCGCGCGCGCGCGCGTGCGTGTGCGCTAAACATATTGTATAATGTTTGTCAAGAACTAATTAAAAATGAGGGAAAACAAAAGAGATGGTATGGCTGGTAGATAGAGAATATGCAAGCACTGTGCTGTGGTCTCAAGATGACCAGGCCAGGGCCAGCCAGGCTAACTGAAGGAGGGATGTTGGGGGGGGAGGGGTTGACACAATGGGCCTGTCAGGCTAGTGGGGCGGGTGTGTGTGGGATAGAACTGAGCCAGCAAGGCTGAGGGGTGGGGGGTGGCGGGGCACGACTGAGCTGTCCAGGCTGGGGGCGTGGCAGGGGAGATACAACTGGGCCAGCAAGATTAGCAGGGATACAATCAGGAATACAACCGGGCCAGCCAGGTTCATGTGGATACAACTGGGCCACCCACCAACCACCACCCATGTTAGCAGGGATGCAACTGGGCCGGCCAGGCTAGAAGGGATACAACTGGGGAATACAACCAGGTCAGTCAGGTTAGCAGGGATTGGTTTGTTTTGGTGGTCAGGGGTTGAGAAATCTTTGATCAGGCGAGATGCCTGAACTTTTCAGAGATTTGCCTATCAGGCTTGATTGTGAGGGAGGTTGTTTTTCTTGATAGTGAAAGCGAGCTGGAAAGTGACAGGATCAGGTATGAAGGATCAGCATTTCCAGGCTTTCAGTGTGCCTGGGAAGTGCTTAAGCAAGATACTTTGGCCAAGTTCCCTGCCCTTTCAGAACTCATGCAGAGATGAGGAGCCCTTTCCTACTTTGTACTTGGAAAGTCAGGGAACTTCCTCATAAGCTCCATTCTTCATGCCATGTCAAAGTCAGTCCCCAGGAAGCCTAAAGATTTCTCACCTGTCCTCTCCCTCTCTCTCTCCCTCCCTCCCCCATCCCAATCCCCCAATTTGCAACTGTATTCTCCTGCTGTTAGCCTCGAAGGATCTAGGTAATATTCCGTTTTTGCATTTCTCTCTTGCTACAATGCCTGTACAGAAGCCCTCACCACCCCCAGAAGAGACCCAGTCTTGTACTGCAGCTCGAGCGCTGCCCACGTTTAGTCTTCCTTCCCATCCCTGCAGGGAGATGGTGTCTTTCTCCTAGCAAACACACCACAGCTTCACGGAACAACTGCCCACCGATGAGCTCCGAAAGAAACCATGAGATAACAATAGAACATGTGCCATGCCCGTGGGCTGCAGGGCTCACAGGGAAGAGGTGGGGAGCAAAGAAAAGAAACAGATTTTAATGTCAGGCTGACAAGAGTTTATTATACACATCAGCGGTTAAAATAATTACCTTTTTAAAAAAATGATAAAAAAGGCTTTCTGGGGCCCTGTTAAATACCAGCCGCAGCTCTTTCACACGGCATTTGCTGGGCCCTGACAGAGATACCTCGTCTTTCTCCAAATCCATGTGAAGGTTTTGGCAGGAAACTGTGGCGGCACACGCCTTTCTCCTTGCCTTTTACGGAGTTTCTGTCAAGGCTCTCTATGCCTTTGCTCGGATTTCTCCATTTCGTGTCTTCATTTTGGTATTCTCCTTCCCTCAGGGCTGCGGTGGTGGGCGAAGAAGCTAGTCGGCAGGCGTCATCTTTTCATTTGCTTTGAAACATTTAGGCCTTTCTGAATAAGCAGAAGACATGACAGGAGTCTGTGGGGGCGGGTGGGACCCTGAGAACCCGACTCTCAGTTTTTCATCTAGCGACAACGTTCTCCTGGGAAGCAGAGGAGGCCTCTTTCCAGATTGCTCTGCACGGTGAAGTCTGGCCACCATGTGACTTCTTCAAGTATTAGGATAAGGTTGGAAGGCATTCTTCCTGACTATTAGGATACTATTCAGAACAATTAGAATCATGTGATATTCTAACAGGATCAATAATAATCAGAATATTAGCATATCACGTTCTAATGTTAGAATTTTGGATTCATCTTGATACTCCAGCTCTAATGACCTAATCTGGCAGTTGAGGACCAGGAGGTAAATGCTTAGGACTCTAGAGTCCACATGTGGCTGGTCATGTGATTGTGGGATGCCCACATAGAGATCTTGTTCTTTTCCTGGGTGTGATATTCTCTCTTCCTCCTTCTCTTCCTCCATCTCTAGGCCACAGGTCACCCAACCATGGTGTCACTCCTCAGTCACCATCCATCATTCTTGGTGTCATGGACAAGGTGTCCTCCTAGGACCTGGAGCTCTAAATTTGACGTAGGATGTCTGGACAGCAAACCCTCAAAGATTTCCCAGCCTGCGCCTCCCCAGCAGAGGGATTCTGAGCATGGGCTGCCCTACTCACCATTCCACATGGGTTTGACGTTAGGCCCTTGTGCTTGCAAGGCAAACATCTTACCACCAAGCTATCTTTCTAGCCCCTCCCCTACTTCCTTTTTGTTTCCAACTTACTGTCTTGGATTTATTTTGTACCTGTCAACAGGCCTATCTTTGGTGCAGAGTGAAAACCAATTTCTTCATGACCACTCTTCCTTTAATGGACACAGTGATAATGAAGATTATGTATCCCTGAGATTGAATTTATTCCAATATCAGAAGTGGATGTTACTGAGCAAGAAGTCGCCAATAAAATGGACCACCCTGGTTACATGGCAGTGATTGATTATGTTTCCCTTTTCCATGAGCTGGTGCCCTGCCTGTGTGCACCTGCGGCGGTAAGGAGGAGAGCACCCCCTGCTGGCCTTACCTCGCCCTCTTGGCTGCCCCAGGCCTGTTTGCTCTTGTTCTGGGTGAGGGGCTGGGGGAGCACTAAAGAGCTCTGTCTGCCTCTTGAAATGGTATTGTTGACTCTGTATGGTTCCTGACTAAAATGTGGTGTGATTTGAAAACTATCTTACTCACCCAAAGTATTATTAATTATTGTAACTCAAAGCCAGAGTAAAAGATGGCGACTGGAACCTCCCACAGCAGCAGTGAGAACAAAGGAGTGGAGGGTGGAGTCAGCTGGTGCTCTTCACCTCCTATGGACTGATTGGCACCGGAAAGGTTATCTCACTGCTTCTTTCTTTAGCAATACTGGTTCTCAAAATGTGAGACACAACCCCCCCCAAAGCCACTGGAAAACATAGATATTTACATTACAATTCCTAACAGTAGCAAGAGTACAGTTAGGAAGTAGCAACAAAGATAACTTCATGGCTGGGAGGGGGCCACAGGGTTGGGGTATTCGGAAGGTCGAGAACCGCTGTTGTGGTGGGTGGTTTCCTTTTAGGGGCCAGTTTACCTGGATGTCCTAGGACCTCCCTGCCTCTATCCGTAGAGCTCACTGGTAGGATTGTTTCCAATGCCTTCCCTGGAAAGCTTCCTCCTTCCAGAAGGAGTGGTCTGAGCAGTTCCATGACCACCCCAGCTCCTAGCAAGTTTTTTGCTGCTGAATCAGCACCCGGATGTACCTATATAGGGAGCTGGAATTTGTCCCTTGGTCCTTCAGTTGTATACAGGTGGAAGATTTCTCTTCCAAAATCTTTGGAACCCAAAAATGTTTCAGATGTTGGAGCTTGTTAGGTTGGAATCTCTGCAAGGACTCTCTACAAGGTTAAATACCCCTAATTAAAAACCCCAGACCCTGAAATATTCTGAGTTATGCAAGTTGAAAAAAAAATGAATTTCAGAGCATTTGGATATTCAGAGTAGGGATTCTCAACCCGCACACATTTTCTTTTTTCTTTTTTCTTTTCTTTTTCTTTTTCTTTCTTTCTTTTATTTTACATAAAGAGAAATTGAGCATCTTAAACTTATGTGCACTTCATTTCTAGGCAGAGTGAATGGAAAGTAGCCATCTGACAGGAGAGAGATGGGGAGCGGGAGAGAGGGCAGTTTCCATTGAGTTCCTGAGCTCCTATCATTTCCTTGGAGATTTCTTTTCAGTTTCCAGGCAGCTACGGCTGGAGTAGACATCATCTGGTGCTGGCTTTCTTCTCCACAAACGCTCCATTGGGTGGCACATGCACGAGTAATGCTTGGCTGCACTACAGGCGACCCATGCTCATTTTGTGGGCAAGTTTCTGTAAAAGTAGCTAAACTAGGGTTCTGTGTGTGACTTACAGCTATAGATTTATGCAAAAGTATCCAGATAGGGAGAGGGATATATGTGAGGGCTTTGGGGGGGGGGAGGGTATGGAGAAAGGTTATAATTAAAATACAGTCTCAAAAAAAAAAAAAAGGACATAGATTAGGTGAATTTGGTGGTATTGTCTTCTTCCAGAATCTAGCCACACTTAAGAGTTTTATTTTGGCAAAATCAACCATCTGAAGTGATATAAAGTATAAATCTCCAGTTGGGTGAGTGAGCAAACAAAAAAATGGTGTTGGGTGGAGGGTGGCATGCTTCTCCCTGGGGGATGGAGTTGGGTGGCAGGCTTGAGTTTGCCCAACAGCTCCACTAATGATGCAGGTACAGAGCAAGCAAATAGACTTCCCAGATATGTGAGACCCAGCAGCTGTTGCAAACAGCAGTGGGGGGTGGGGAGGGGGTAGAGGACTGTGAGAGGATAGCAGTTATCGAGCAAGAAGCTACAGGGATGAGATTTATGTTCTGAATCCAGATTCGCAGCTCTAGGTGTGACCACAAATACCTCATAGGAGCCCATGTGGATGCGCAGCCAGTCTGAGACCACCCTGAAGGTGGCCAGGCACCAGGCGTAATGCGAGGAGGAGTCTGGCTCTCTCTGGATTCGGTTGTGTGTGTAGATGTGAGTGTAGCAGGCCACAGGCAGAGAGGCTAGAGAGAGGCTAGAGAAACGCTGCGGCAGGGAAGACTCGGCAGGACTCATTTGTGAGTTTAGAGACCCACGTCTCACAGGAGACTCGATCCCTGTGTTAACTGAGAGAGGGCAACAAGTAACACTTGCCAGCTCCTTCCGCACTCTTTCTACGCCGCATCCATAGCTCCGCCTATCCTCATTTGTCAGAGAGAGCCCACACCTCAGACGAGGGCAGTGGCTTGCCGCTCTCCTTAAAAGCTCTGACTCACGCCATTTAACTTCCTCCCTCCTCCCAACCTCAGGCCCCTCCTTACAAGCTCCACTCCTCAGGACAGACCTCTGCAGGTCACAGAGGTCACAGCAGGCTTTACGTTTGTTTTTCTTAGGGGCATCCATTACTGCTTCTTCCTTTAAAAAAGGGTCTCATTTGTATAGCCCAGGCTGACCTGGGATTTTCTAGGTAGCCTAGGTTGGCCTTAAACCCTTCAGCTTCCCGTGTGCTGAGGTTACAGTTGGGTGCCACCATGCCGGCTACACACACTCTGTTTTCTCTTGCTTCCTTGTCTGTCTCTCCTCAGGGTTAAGACTCTGGCAAATTCCTTTGGGTCAAAATGGGCCTCTTTTTCTCGGTCATCCTCAGTGTCCCCATTTGTTGTGGTGACAACTATCAGAACTGAAGAAACATCATCCGACTCACAGTGAGTTACTAAGCAAAGTCAGGAGGAATGGCCAGGTGGCCTTTCTCTCTGCAGCGCACAGGGTCCCCATGTGTCAACATTGAGGGTCTACCATGAGGGTGAAAGACTGCTGAGTTTCCCCAACAGACATGGCGCAATAGACTGCCTTTGTACACAGGCCAAGCCTGCTTTAAAAACTGACTCCAAGGCAGCCTGGTGTGTGATTTATGGTCCTGAAGGGTTTTTTTTTTTTTAAAGCACATTAGGCACATGGGAGTTTGTATATAGAGTCATGTGGTGTGACAAAACCTTCCCTGGGGAGACACAACACACACATCTACTCAACACAGCTAGGGAACCCACAGCAGACCAAAGTACAGATACCACCGAAGTCCACCTCAGTGAGTCAATGAGTTTTATTGGGGTCACTTAGAGAAATATGGGTGAGGGGTACTTACAGGAGCCAAAAGGACTCAAATTACGGAGGCCACCCTGACACGGGTGACAGCTCACAAAGCTGGGAACCTGGAGCTCACTGCACAGGCCACAGGCATCTCAACAGGTTGGGGAGTGTCCAAAGCTCTTCCAGGCAGCCTGTCTGGTTTCTGCTTCTTCCTGGTGGCTGCTCTACTCTGAGTCTCCTCGGCAGCTTGCTTTCACTCCTCTGGGAGGGCAGAGAGAATATGGTCAGTTTCAGGGACTTCCTGGGGGTAGTTTTATTTGTTTACCTTCCTGTTTAAGGAGCTTCCTGTAGGAAGGAATGTCTCAATCTTCAAGGAACTGTTATAAAAATTGACAACTTAGGGTATTATAGGTCTGATGTGCAACTCTCAGGAAGCAAGAGGGTTTAGGGCTCTTAGGGTGGGAAGAGAGATTACCACCTCAGCATCACAGAAGTTCTAGTGGGAATACCTGTCCTTGGGTCTGGAGTAGGGGTGAAGGTTAGCACCCTGGTGAAGGACTGGGGCAGTGCAGGGAGCTGAAGATCCAGGAGGTGGGCAGGAGGTGGGCAGGAGGTGGCTCTCTCTCTGGCTCTTCTGTACCTTTCAGAGGCAGGGAAGGCAGTGGCCAGGTTTAGCCTAAAGAAGTTGTTAGATTCAGACTGTAAAGTGGATAGCTGCAGCAGGGCTGGAGAGACGGTTCAGTCGGTTCAGTCGTTAACAAAGCACTTGCTGCTTTTGCAGAGGAGCTGGGGTTCAATTCCTAGCACCTACATGACAGCTCTTAACTGTCTGTAACCACAGTCCTAGGGGATTTGACTTTGTCTTCTGTCTTCCACACACACCAGGCACATGTACAGTATACATACATACATACACTCAAACATATACAGTAAATAGTTTGTTTTAAAGTGGTTTCCTGCAGTTCACCAGTCAGCTTAAGGTTGGGGAGGATATGGTACTGGACTTTTCTTCTCGAGGAGCAGCAGAGGATTGTGTCCTTGCTGAGAGCCAGGATGTCAAGGTCCCAGCAGTGTCTGTGTCTGATGGTGACAGGACATCTATCTAATAATCAGTAAGCAGCACGTGTAATGACATGCACCTGTGAATCCTGGCACTTGGGAGGTTGAGGCAGGAGAAGCTAACATTTGAGGCTAGCTTGGGCTACACAGTAAGACGCTGGGGCAAAGCAACAACAACAGCAACAAAACCAAGACAAAAAAAGAAACAACAAACCTGAACCCCAGATCAAAAGTCCTAAAGAATGGAAGATTGCAATGATGGTGATGTGAGGATCCTGTAGGAGGAGAGGGCTGTGTGCAGAGATCCTATAGGGGGGGCTCTGACCCAGGCTGGGAGGTCTGGGAGAGCTTTGTCCAGGATGCTTGCGCTGAGGTATGAAGGAGATGTGGGAGAAGTTCATGAAGAAGAGACATCTGAGGCAGAAGGGACAGCAGGGAGAGTGACACTGTTCTTCTGTCATGGAACCAGTGCTGAGGATCATGTAGGAGGCAAAGCTGAAATTTTCTCTGACTATGATATCTTCATTTTTTTAAGTCAGCATCTCATGTTGACAGGGCTGACTTTGGGTCTCACTATGTAGACCAGACTGGCCTCCAATTCCAGATAATCTACCTGCCTTAGCCTTGTTAGTGTTGGGATTGCAGGTGTGAGCCAGCATGCACTGGTCTTCTATGACCCTGAATGATGGTTATTCCACAAGTGGATGCTGTGAATTGGACTCCACCGGCCCCCTCAGATGTTAGGTTGAAGTCCCAGCCTCCTTGGTTTCTCAAGATGGAATTATATTTGAAAGCATGCTGTCTGCAAATATAATCAAAATGAGGTCATTAGCATAAACGTAGATCCAATATGATCTGTGTTTTTTCCAGGAAGTGAAAAGTGAATTGTTGGTATGGGGGAAGACTTGGTGCACACACACACACACACACACACACATGCACACACACACACGCATACACACATGCACTTGGCCATGGTAGCCATCACAGAGAATCCTTTATTAAACGTGCTTGAAACAATGTTGTATAAAGCTGCAGCTTCATTAGAAATCACAGATTTAGAAAGCAGGTGTGGGGACTGTGGAGATGGCTCTGTAGGTAAGGATGCTTTCTATGCAAGCATGAGGACCTGAGTTTGAATTACCAGCATGAGTGCAGAAAGCCAGGCATGGCCCTGTGTACTTGTAACCACAGAGCTCTACGGGCACAGACTGGAGGCTCTCTGGAGCTTATTGGTTTCCAGCCTTGCTCCATGTTCAGTGAGAGATCCTGTCCTCAGGGAGTGGGGTGGAAAGTCGTAGAACATACCATTCAGTGCCCTCCTCTGGCCTGTGCATGTGTGTGATGGGTATACGCACCTGCACACACACATGTGCATATACTATATACACATACCACACTAACTGATAAGCGACTGATCCTTCTTCAGGGGCAGTTTTGATGTCAGGGTGGTTAGCGTAGACCCTAGCGGATAGTATAGCCTATGTACACAGGGGCATTTGAGAGGTAGTGCAGTGGAAAGAGCAAGTTTTATTTAGATCTGCCAGGCATAGATCTAGGCGAAAGCAGTTTTGCTTATGATCCACTTATGTTAGACTGGTAAGGATCCTCTCTCACCTGAATGCACAGAGCCATCAGTGAGTCCAACATGTTTTCTTTCCTCTTCTCTCAGCCTGTTAAGTTTTGGACTCAGTATCACCAGGCAAATGTAAACATGAAGGATACAGTTGGAGTGGGTACCATCTGCTGAGGATGTGCCAGCTACTGAGGGGTGGATGTAGGGTTGTGAAGACTAGCCTGGTCTCAGGAGCTAGCTAGCCTTGGCTACTGGTCTGGCTCTTGGGTCACTTTTCTTTTCTCCCAGCATCAAGTTTTTATCTGTAAAATAAGGTTGACAAGCAGTACTTATATTTATGAGGCCACGCCTGTAACCTGCTCAGGTGGGTATACAGCCGACAGAGGAAGCTTAGGCCGGAACAGCCTTCAAGGGTGGGTCTGTTCTGAGATGACGCCTGCCTCACCCTTGCTGAAGGCTGGCTTCTGAGGTTAACTCAAGTAGCTGGGTTTGCACCTGCTTTGGCACCTGATCCCATACAGATTTGTTTAATAGCAGCTGGACAAGATTTAGCTGTGTTGCTATCCAAATTACAATTATTTCTCTTAGTACAATCTCATATTTTTACATAAAACTCTGGGGAGGGGCAGCGTCTTGGGTAAATCAAAGACAAGCTTCTGGTGTTGGAAGTAGTGTGGGGACCACCCTTTCCCTCAGACGATGTCCCAGAAGGAGCCATTTGAATACCTTCTGTTTGGTGCAGGAAGACCAAACACTGCTGGAAATGGACGTTTGAGTGAAAGAGATTGTTCTAAGGAAAACTTGTGAGCCTCAGGGGTTGCTCAGATCCCCTGTCAGGGGACAGTTAGCCAATCAGGTAGATAGGGGCCTGGCTGGGAGCCAAGGTTCATGATGAAGCCTGGGAAGTGGAATTTCTAGACCAGAATTTCTAGACCTGGTTATTCTGTCTCTTCGGCCTGAGCTGAGGGCACAGAGCTTTCTGCTGCCTTTGAGTCTCCTGTGTGGAACCTTAGAAAATCTTCCATATTCCGGAAGGATGCACATTGCCTACTGTCTCCAGGGACAGCTTCTCTTTAGATTTTCTCTTATTGTCCTACATAGAAGTCTTTACTTTTTATGAAAATTCTTCCCTGGAACATTTATTTTGTGTCTCACTTAAAAACAATAATTGGGCTCCTGTTTCATTACTTCAAAAACTATCTGAGCTATGCAGCCTCTTCATTCTATACAAACAAAAAAAATCATTTTCTTTTATCCACATGCTTACAGAAAGTAAAAGCCAGACTAATTGTCTATTACTGGTATTAAAATAACAAATATGCCCTCAAATATTAAATAGAGAGTGTATAGATTTAAACTTCACTTGCAGTAGGCGGAATTATTTTGGAGAACATTATTATAACACCCATCCATTCATCCATCCATCTATTGACCCACCCACCCATCCATCCATCCATCCATCCATCCATCCATGATTTACTACTTAGTGCAAGGTCTTGAGATGTATGGGTAGGACATACCCACATAAAAGAAGGTCAGGGAAATCCTGGTAGGAACCCTCAAATAGTATGTGGATTACTGACATTTTATTCTTATTTATTGTCTATCATTGTTTTTTATTGGCTTCCCTCACCCCCAGTGTGTGTGTGTGTGTGTGTGTGTGTGTGTGTGTGTGTGTGTGTGTGCATGTGCACACTAAAGATCAACTTTCTTCAGAAGCCTTCAGCCTTGATGTTTAAGGCAGAGTACCTTATTGGCTTGAGTTCAGCACGTAGGTTGGGCTGGTTGGCCAGTAAGTAGCAGGGATTTGCCTGTCTCTGCCTCCTCAATACTGACGTTACAAGCCCTTGACCCTGTGACCAGGTTGTCTTCCTGTATGTTTCAGGGACTGCACTCAGGTCCTGAGAGCTGTAAAGGTGCACATCATTGACTCACCCGCCACAGTACCCTTCTTTCTTCTCTTTTGCATCTGAACTTTTTGCATCTGAACTTTTTAATCTCCTGCTTCCCAGATGCTTGGATTATAGAGGTGCGCCAGAGGTGTCTTTTTTTTCTCAAGACAGAGTCAGGTACCATACAGCTTGGCTTTGGATTTTCTGTGTAGTCAAGGGTGGCCTTGAACTCCTGATCCTCCTACCCCCACTTTGCATGGACCACCACCAGCTAACCTTCACTAGCTCCCACAACTCCCTTCCTCAGCGGTGCTTGGGCAGTTGGAGAAGAAGTTGGACATGTGAGACCGACTGCCTTTGTTTTTTTTAATCATCCGTTCTGGTTAAAGCATAGTTCAGAGCTCACATCCTAAATGGCATTTCTATATAAAATGTGACATGGCAGTCTGGAGGACTTCCATAGCCTAGTATTATGGGCAATGTGGCCTGTATTAGCAGGTTCACTTTATTCCTAATGTTAACTCTGCCAGTTACTGTCTGGGTCTCTTGTCTCCTATCTGAGAAGTGAATGTGATATGTCACTCTTGTAGAGGTCTTATAAGGAAAAAATAATTGGTACGGTGTTTGATATATGGGTGCCCTATAAAAGCCAGTTCTTCTTCCCCTCTACTTTTCAATGTAACAGGCAGTATGCTATGCCTAGGACAATTGAGTACATGCTGTGGATTAGGTAAGTGCCCCTGTGTGTAAGGAGTCTTCAAGATGGCTGCACAGGAGGCAGTAGAACTCTCAAGAGTATACATACTGGGAAGTTGTCTTAGTCAGGGTTTCTATTCCTGCACAAACATCATGACCAAGAAGCAAGTTGGGGAGGAAAGGATTTATTCAGCTTACACTTCCACATTGCTGTTGGTCACCAGAGGAAGTCAGGACTGGAACTCAAGCAGGTCAGGAAGCAGGAGCTGATGCAGAGGCCATGGAGAGATGTTTCTTACTGGCTTGCTTCTCCTGGCTTGATCAGCCTGCTCTCTTATAGAAACCAAGACTTTCAGCCCAGGGATGGCACCACCCACAAGGGGCCCTACCCCCTTGATCACTAATTGAGAAAATGCCCCACAGCTGGATCTCATGGAGGCACTTCCCCAACTGAAGCTCCCTTCTCTGTGATAACTCTAGCCTGTGTCAAAGTGAACACAAAACCAGCCAGTACAGAAGTGTTCAGGTCATTGGGTGTGTTGTCCTTTGAAGGGATTAATGCTGCGCTCTTGGAGTTAGTTCTTCTGAGAGTGGGTTCTTATGAAATGGGGTCATCCCATGTACTTGGCCCCTTTAACATATGGCCCTTGTTTCCCTTCTGTTCTTCTGCTACCTTCTGCTGTCCCCAGGCACCCTCACTAGAGGCTGAAGAAATGAGGCCCCGCAGCTCCCAGCACTGGGAGCTTTGTAGAATACCCATTCTCATCTATTTTGTTTGGTAGCAAATGAACTGTTACAATACCATGTTATAAGACTCAGATTAATACTTGTACTTATTAGATGACTCTCATATGTGGGACTGGATATTAAAGATGTACCCAGTAGTCTTGACCTTGCCAGTGGACTCGTGCTATACCTTGTGTCACTCTGAGAATTCTCAGCCTGTCTTTTGCTCTTCATTTACCATCTGTCAAGCTGAAGCCTAGTTGGTTACTCCTTACCCCCAGGAAGCTGTGGGGGCACAGATGAGATAAGAGGAATGAAGTATTTTGAGATGCCTAAATCTTAAGATTACCCGAGACTTACTAGTATCCCCATTTGGAAATGCCAAACATGAAATTTCAGTTTCTCACTCAGGATCATTTTGTAGGCATATCTTTAATACAGCATGTTTAATACATCCTTGGCCCTGGGTCTGTGGAGCTTGGCTCCCGGTGACACTGGGGCCCTGATCTATTACTGTACTCTCAGGACATAATTTTATGTCAAGAGAAGCAATAGTCTTTGTTTTACCTGCTTAAGACACTGGTTACAGAAGAACCTGGCTGAGACTTTCCAAAATAAATTTACCTTTGGGCTGAGTCCAGGAGTGGAAAATTTTAGCTGAAAATGATAGTTTATCAGAAAAGGCAGGAATGACTGAGTATGACTTTAGGTGCTCATCAGAGACGCTGGGTGCAGCCCCACTGGACCACCCCAGCCTCTTTAGCTCACAGGCAAAAGCCCAGTAGGTGAGACAGAGGCACAAAAAATCTTGAGGTTTAGCTGTTTCATTTCCATTGTCAGATAAACCTCAAGGCTTTGGCTTCTGGTGTGATGGGTGGGCTTGCTTTAGTTTTGTGGTTTGATGGCATTGGCTATGTAATTATTTCCCCCAGCCAAATATCCCTGAGTACCCTGGCATGATGCTGGTGTGGAGGTAGCTTTCCCAGGCATAATTCCTATAATCCACAGAGTGTCAAGAAGGTACCTATTTTCAGATCAAAAGCTGCTGACCTGATTAAGCCTTCTGTCTTGCTTTAGTGCTCAGGAGAATGAAGTGTGTCCACTGCAGTGGCTGCTGGGACCCCAGGGCTTTTTGAAGATGGTTCTGAGCCTGGGTGCCGAGCAAGGCTTTTATACCTGCTGTCAGATGCTCCAGGTCAGATGCCTGTGCCTGGCTCTCTGTTCCTGTTCACTCCATTCCAGAGGTCATTGTAGCAGATGAAAGGATCTTTGGTCTTGGAAGTCGGTCCTTGAACTTGATGGGGTTTGAGGACTATAAAACATCCCTATTAGGATTTCACTTGCAGAAACATGTTGAGGTGAAATCTAGGGGTTTAGGTGGGATGGGAAGGTATAGAACTGGAGTGGAAAGGCCGTGGCCCGGTCGGGAGATAGTGGGTCCCAGCTGCTTTTATAGCCTGCAAGAAAAAGTGTTACACAGGATTGCTTTAGACTAGTGGTTCTTAACCTGTGGGTCTTGATGCTTTTGGGGTCAGACAACCCTTTTATAGGGGTTGCATATCAGATATTTACATGATGATTTATAACAATAGCAAATTTACAGTTATGAAGTAGCAATGAGATGATTTTATGGTTGGGGGTCAGCACAACATGAGGCACTGTAGTAAAGGACTGAGACATTAGGAGGGTTGAGAAGCACTGATTTAGACTCTGTGGAAAAGCTCCTCCCTTCCAACAGGAAATAAAAGCACACGGATAGCGATGAGAAAACTAGGCTAGCTTCTCCTTGGCCATACCCTTCCCCAGCCGTGCTCTGGCCTTGCTCTGCTGTCCTGTCCTTTGGCTCTCAGAGGTCTTCTAGCAAGGTGTGTCAAACAGCCTTGAGTGAGGGAGGTCTGGATATACAGGCTCTGCCCTTGCAGAGCTCAGACAGTTCCAAAATGATCTTCAGATCCTTCAGTTCTGCTTGACATGAATTCAAAGTGTGTGTCAGCCACAACCTACCATGTCACATGCCTGCAGCCTCCTTTCCCTTGTTGGTCCTGAAGAGGAAGTTGATTATACCTCCATGACCCAATGGCCCACATGATTGAAATCCCAGCAGAAGGAAAATGGGGCAGTGCCTTCTATATGTAAGAACATTTGAGACTGCTGCAGGATTTGATCAACAACGGGAACTAGCTGTCATTGGAGCTGTGTCTTCTTGTCACCAGATTGCTTTCTTGTTTCTTATGCCTATGAGGAAGAACTTGGGGCAGAGAGTAGTTAAGGATTTGGTTCATGATTCCGAACTGTGTAAATAATAGTGTACATTAACTAGTATACCTACCCTAGGCTGATGGGAAATGGAGTCCATTTTCTGCTTATACTTGGGAAGTAGAAACCCTTTCTAGAGATGGGATCTCATCAGCAGAATTCTGTGATGCTGTGACTACATTCCTTGTGGTCCAGCATATCCCACACCCATGTCTGAGAGTTGCACTGGCTTTTGATGAGTACAGTGGAAGTCCCTGTGGGTCACAGCTCATTATTTCACAGGCCTACTGTGCTAGCTCCGACCATGTGACCTGGCATTTGTCAGACCTGTGTCCTAGTACCCACTTGTTAGGTGTGACTGCAAATCCCCGAGACCGTTGCTATGCAAAGAGGAAAGGGAGTTATTTGGGTTCACACTTGTAGAGGCTTGAGCCCATGGCCAGATGGCTGCATTGCTCTGAGTTAGGGTGTCAAAGGTGGAGTACAAGGAAAGAAAATCTACTCGTTTAATGGCTGGGAAATAAAAGAGAAAAAGAGGAGACCAGGGTCCTTCAGTCCTCACCAGGCACCTGTCCTTAATGACCTCCCAATAGGTCCTGGGTCTTAAAGGCACCATCACTTCCCAACAGCATCTCTCAAGGACTTTGGAGGGCAGTTGAGATCAGGTTATAGTCATCTCTGGGATATGAAGCCTTCTGTGTGCACCTCCCTTCAAGACAGAGTCCCAGTCAAGAGTGTAATTGTTAGCAAACATCTGGATTCACTGGAGAGGCAGGGAGGGTGAGAGCCCTTACCCTTCCCACTCAGGTAACACCTTAAATCCCCACATAAAGCTTTATGCTTTCCAGAACCATTTAAACATTGATTATATCGTTCTAACTTCAGAACAGTTTTTATTATCTTCATTTGACAGATGGGGGAAGAGGGTAGTTGGTGGCAGGCAGAATGTGTCACTAACCCAAGGTCACACAATGAATGGATGGCAAGGTCTTGGCCTTTGCTCTTCCCTCGCGGCTGATCTCTTTTCATGGAGGCTGTGTCTGCTCACAGATGTCAGAGGTGCTCCCTCCACCCCCAGCTCTGCTCACAGATGTCAGAGGTGCTCCCTCCACCCCCAGATCTGCTCACAGATGTCAGAAGTGCTCCCCTCCCCCAGCTCTGCTCACAGATGTCAGAAGTGCTCCCTCCACCCCCAGCTCTGCTCACAGATGTCATAGGTGCTCCCTCCACCCCCAGCTCTGCTCACAGATGTCAGAGGTGCTCCCTCCATCCCCAGCTCTGCTCACAGATGTCAGAGGTGCTCCCTCTACCCCCAGCTCTGATCACAGATGTCAGAGGTGCTCCATCTATGCCCAGCCCTCTCTTAGCCTCTGTTTTTCAGGATCATTGGAGGGTGAGGATGGACATTGTTTCTGTGGCTTCTCCTATCTGTGGGCCACAGTTCGTGATGAATATGAAGGAAAATGGAAACAGCTCCTGCTTGCTTCCCACACAGGCGAGCTGAGAGTCTGCCTCTGATGTGAGAGCCAGTGGGTGGGGGATGGTGGCTCTGACTCTCCCTTCTCCCTGGTTTCTGACTGCCAAGCCTGGGAGCAGACCTGGAGTCTCAGGCCTCATCTTCCAGTGAGCCCAGCTCTAGCCTCCCACAGCAGTGGTCAGGCCCTACTGGCCTACAGGTTACATTTGAGTCCTTTTTTCAGGTCATCAAACACACCGTGGGCCTCATTTGTGGCAAGCTACCAGTGTGTAAGAAATGGACACTGTAGAGGGCTGTGTCCAGTTCAAAGTGTGTTCCGAAGAGCATCCCTGCCACCCTTCCTGAATACCAGATACTGGACATGAAGGGCTGAGACTCCCTTTGATATTTTCCTGGACAGAACTAGTCACTGACTCTTCTGGAGGCTCCAGTCCAGGACCATCAAATGGCATGGAGCAAAGTCACTCTCTGGCAGCAAAAGTAGCACATGTGTTCACTGAAGCCACTCTGCATCTCAGAAAGAGCCAGTGTATACCATTTCCCTCCTCCCCTCCCCTCCTCTGCCCTCCCCTGCCCTGCCCTCTGCCCCCTGCCCTCCCCT
>NW_022196912.1:7090857-7122227 GCF_008632895.1 Mastomys coucha | reverse complement strand
CCTTGCATCTCTTCCCCTCCCCTCCTCTTCTCTTCTGTTCTCCACCCTCCTCTCCCCTCCCCTGCTCTCCCTCCATAAGCCTAGGTTGTCCTCAAACTCTCCATCCTCCTCCAGCCCAGCCTCCTTAGTGCTGGCCTTATAGGCAGTTAGACAATACCTCATTGTGCTTTATACCCACTATGTGACCACATAGCTAACTTTTGGCTGGTGGAATGTGGATGAAAGGACCCTCTTAGGAGTCCACAGATTCTTCCTAGGCTAGCATCCTGGGCAGGCATTTCCTTTTGGTTGGCTTGCGTCAGCCATCAGAGCGGTCTTGGCCATGGGATGAAGGTGACGAACTGGGAGCGGGATGAATCTGGGTTTCCAAGGCTCTGCTTGGCTCCAAGCCTCTCCTGTGATGGAAGGAGCATATTCTGTTACCCCAGCGAACAGTCTCAGGAGCAGAGACGCTGGCTTGAGCCAGGATCATGCAATCAGGGTGGAGTTTGGGGACCTGCTTGAGCTGGATCTTCTGGCTCTGTGCTCTTGCCTGGAGTCCCTTTTGGGTGTGAAAAGTATGAGGGAGGGGATGAGGACTTGGGTCCCCCATTTCTGAAAGAGGAAACTGTGCTGAGGCCTCTAGATCCTGCCAGGACTGGGTGGCTATGGACTAGTCCGAGCACACTCAGTTGTCCCTGTCAGGTCAGGGTAGCGGCTGTTCTAACCAGGCTGACGCTCACACACTGGGCTCTCAGCCTTCTAAAGTTAAAGCTAGAAAGCTGATGTGTTGGACCATGCCGGAGTTCTGGCCTTCATGGCTCTTGCTGCATTAACCACGTCCACCAGCTATTGATCTTGGACAAGGTGGTTCCTTTCCCTTGCTGGGTGTGGACTAGGTAAGCTTTGATACTTGTGAGTGTCAACTTTGAAAACACTAATGCAGACCAGCACACTATGCATTTCTGACAATTTCTGTAGTTTCTGGGCCACCCCACTGTACCCCAGATTCCCAGGCTGGAGCTCGGCTGAGGATAGCTGTCCTACCATGTGGCGGATAAGCTTTTCCATTTCCCTGAGACCCCAAGTCATTGGCTTTCAAACCTAAATTTTCTTAATGAAATAGTGTCTTGGAAGTTGAAAGGTGCTTCTGTTGGTAAAGTACTTGCCGCACATGCGTGAGGACCTGGGTTTACTCTCCACACCATGTGGAGCTAGGCATATGCTTGTAATCCCAGCCCTGAGAGGGCATGGGAGGAAGATTCCTAAACTTGACTGAATTGGCAAGCTCCAGTTCAGTGAGAGACTCTGTCTCAAAAAGTAGGACGGGGGCTGGAGAGACAGTGGTTTAGATAACTTTGCCCCTACAGAAGATCTGGGTTTGATTCCCAGCACCCTTAGTGTGGCTTACAACAACCTATAACTCCAGTTCCTGGGGATCTGACACCTGCCTCTTACCTCCATGGATACCAGGCATGTGGTACATGCACATACACAGGCAAAACATTCATACTCATGAAATAAAATAAATAAATCTAAAAATTAAAATAAGGTGGAGAGTGATTGATGAAGATACTCAATATCAGCCTCTGACACCCTCATGCAAGTTCATGCCTACCCACATATGTACTGTACATGAACACACACACGAACACACACACGAATACACATACACACATGTACATGAACATCCTTACACGTCTACCCACATATGTACGCATGAGAACACATAGGAACATATATATCCACAAAAAATAGTAAACATCTCACAAGCAATTTCTGGATTTATTAACTGGGATAATATTTTGACTTCCTTCAGAGATGGGGACATGTGTCCACTGAGCCCATGTATATTATTTAATAAACACATTCAAGGCACTGCTGAGATCATGGGCGTTCTACCTGTACATTGCCCCACCGTTCCCTATACTAACTTGGTGATGTCCTTGCTGTCTGTATTATCATATGCAAATGAGAGAACAGCCTCACGAGACTGTTGGAACAAGCCCCAAGTCTTCCAAACAAGAAGCCAGGCTGGGATTTGAACCTGGGAAGCTTGGCTTCATTGTCCATACCTTAGGCCACAAGGATACAGAGCTCGTGTGGGTCCCTTCAAAGCCCTCATCTAAGCACCTAGCCTATGTGGGCTTTTCTTGCTTCAGAATCTCAGCTCTAGATGGTCTGTGCCAGCTGAGCCCTGCTGATTCTTTTAAAAGCCGTTTCCCATGTTTTCCTCTGTAAGAGGCCTGCCCATAGATTAATGATTCTGCTGCCAGGCTCTGTGCCAACACCCCTAGGCACAAGAAGTGGCAGCAGAAGGCTCTGGACAGTGTGGCTCCAGCATGGCCCAGAGTGTGCCCAAGCCCACAGAGTGGCTGTGGAGAGGATTTATAGCCATGCTGACTGATACTTCACGCTCACCAGGACCTGTCAGAAGATCAGGGCCTGACTGAGGTGGCACTGCTTCCCTTCCTGTTCCGAGGCCTGCAGAACCTCACTTGCCAGCAACCAGGGGTTGCACAGCCCATGGGACACATGCCTGGGGCTGGCTTGGGAAAATGGTTGGTTTCCATCTGCTTCACGTCAGGTGGGGAAGTGCGGCTCAGAAGATCATCTTGCCTGATAGCCCCTTCACCAAGCTTTCTCCATGCTCTCTGGTCCTGCTCGTGGTTTCTAGGAATAAAAAGAGTGGGGATGGCAGGCAGGAGCACAAATTCTGCAGCCACACAGGACAATTAGCCTTCCACCCACTTATTAGCTCTGCAGTTCTGAGCAGGATCCCCATCTGCTCTGTCTGCTTCCTCATCTATAAAACTGAGACTTTAAAAAATGAAAAGAGTATCGGCCTCGAGAGAAAATACTGAAAATCAAAGTCACAAACAGCTGTTGGAAAGTTTCCATAGTGTTGATCGCAGTGCAAGCAAGGGACTTAGTGTCCAAAATCAGGGACTCGGGCCAGACTTCTTGACTGTGGAGCACAGCGCTGCTACTTACTCCTGTGTGACCTGGGTAAGTTTCTTAACATCTCTGTGTCTCAGTCTCCTACATAAAATGAATAAACTCGAAGTCTTTATAATATAGGCTCACTGTGAGATTTAAGTAAATCAGTATTTGTGAAGCTCTTGGAGCAATGGTGCCTAAGTGCTTAAGAAAACATGTACATGATCAACGCCTACTGGCTCTCAGTTCTATCATCATCCCACCATTAGTGACTGTATAACAGCTGCAGAACAAATACTGTTATCTCACTGGGTAGATGAAAATTAAAGAACAGGGACATCTCTAGTGTAACTCCATGTTACATGTTTGGATACTGATATCTTCATATGAGCCGCTGTGTCCTATAGGGTAGCGCTGGCTGTATTTCCTAGTGCCTGGATAATATTATGAATTGCTGTTTGTTTTTATTTATTTATGTGTATGTGTGTGTGTGTGTGTGTGTATGTAGGCCAGAGATGAGTATTGGGTGTCTGTCTCTCTCACTGTCTCAGTTACCTTCTTAATGCTGTGACAAAACACCATGGCCATGGTAAATTACACCAGAAGCATTGAGTGTTTCAGAGAGTTAAAGTCCGTAAACATCGTGGATGGGAATTTGGAAGCTTGGTGGCAGGCAGGCAGGCTTGGTGCTAGAGTAGTAGCTGAGACCTTACATTTGATCTACAAGCAGAGGGAGTTAAGTGACTTGGGCTTTTGAAACCTCACAGACCAATCCCAGTGACACACCTCCTTCAACAAGGCCACACCTCCTAATCCTTCCCAAATAGTTCCACCAACTGGGGACCAAGTTTTCAAATATATGAATCTATGGGGCCATTCTCATTCAGATTACCACATGTTCTACCTTAATATTCAGACCAGCATCTCTCTCTGAATTTGAAATTCCCTTATTAGCTAGACCAGCTGGCAAGCAAACCACTAGAGTCTGCCTGCCTCTACCTCTCCAATGTGGGATTAAGAGAGAGGCACTGCTGTGCTTGAACCTCTCATGTGGGTGCTGAGGATCTATGAGAGTCATCACACTTGCACAGAACCACGGTACCAACTGAGCTATCTCCCCTTCAGACCTGCTGTTAAAGGCACTCCCCCAGGAGCCTGACTTAGGGGGGGCTCCTTAGCAGGGCCCATGGAGCCCATGGCCCAGTGTCCTGGCCATTATTACCAAGTTGCATTTGTTCATGACCTGTCACCCCCAGGGACTGGACACGTTCTGCTTGGACATGCTTTCTGTTTCTACTGTGCCTAGTTCAAACTCAGCTCTGCTCTTGCACAGTGCTGGTGTCCTCTTTTTGCTCTCATCTGTTTGCCTCTATATTTGTGGTAGGGTCCTTGTTTGTGGGGAGGTTTTCAATGTCTCCAGGGCAATTGTCTTTGCTTGATGGGCAGGGGTCCTTTATCATTTATCTTTGTATCACTCCATGTGTCTCCCTCCCTGAGCTTGAAAGTACATTTGGCCTATGGTTGATGATCAAAGGCTTTGAGTGGATGGGGACTCATGCTAATGACATCATTACAGCCTTGCCTGCCATGCCTGTCATGACCTCAAAGCCCTCCCCCTTTTGCTCTGCACCCGTGGCCTGGCTTAGTGGCTGGCTTGTAGCATGCACTCTCAGGCATAATCCCATCTCCTCATGCCTCAGCTTTCCCATTTGTAGGTGATCTGACGCTACCCTCTCCACCGGTGTCTTGGAAGACTGACATGAACATTGATGTAAGAATGTGTTTGGAACGGCTCTCCAGACGTGCAGAGGATACCATTGTTTTTGCACATCTTGTCCTCAGATGCTTAAGGAAAGCAGAAGGCCGAGGGAGGCCAAGAGCGTACATTTCCCGTGCCTGGCCTAGGTAGGAAATGCCTGGTGGTAATGGAGAGCTCTTCAGACTCCTGCGTCTCAGGGCAGCGCGTTCTCCTCCTGTGTGCCTGATTGGACTTTAGGCTCACAGAGTGCCTGCCAGTGCAAACAGGTGACCCTGCTTTAGGGCCGCAGCCCGAGAGCAGACCAGTGCTGCAGCTTGTTCCTGAAAGCCCGATGAGTTTTCAGGTTTTAAAAAGGAACTCATGAATATTTATTAATCAAAAGATTAAAACTTCCATGAGGAAGAGCTTGGCAGGCCAGTCAAGGGGAGTCTTCTGACGACAGTGAGCTGTGCAGCTGGGAATAGGTCTGCCAAGCCCACTCACCAGTACCTGTCTAGGAAGCAGGGCTGTGGTTTTAACAGAGGAATCCTTGTTTACACAAAAGGACTTTAATTCTGTACAGCATGATTTGTAAACTTGGTTCTTGTAAAATGTAAAACGTCTCTTGCTGTCCCTGTATTCCCAGATTGAGAAAAGGGGTAGAGGTTAACCCCGGAATTCTTCTTATATTACCAAGGAAGAAGTAGAGGAATACATTTACTACCATAATTATTTCATGAGCAAATGGAACATTTACTTCAATAATTGAATATTCCCTGACTAAAAGCCCGTGTGCCCAAACACTATGCTAAGTGGCTGGGTAACAGCAGGCAAGGCAGCCTTGGTCCCTGTATAAAGAGCCCTGAAGGGAACTGAGGGCTAAAATCCAAGTGCAAACAGGAGGCGTGGCATCAGGCAGCTTTTTTGGGGAGGGCTCTCAGGAAGGGACAGTGAGCTGAAGAAGCAGGAGGACTTGGAGGTGGTTGGTATTCAAGCAGAGTGGCATGTGCAAGCATCCGTAGGTGGGAAAGCACCTATACCTTTCAGTTATGGAAATGTACAATAATGGCCTCATCTCTCCCTCCCCTACTTGGTTGTGGCCCAGTAAAAGGCTTTCTTGGCTCCAGAAGCCCTGTCCTGTATGTTGAAAAGGCATGAACTGTGTGAGAATACAAGGCACTTGGGTCAACAGATAACCGCTGGCCTCTCGCCTCTCAGTTTCTGGACTCCCAGCACCAGCAGCTCAGGTCCCTCTAGCCTTTGCTCCTTCCCTAAACAATCTGGAGCTTTTTTTTTCTGCTACAAAATGAGGCTGGGCCTCAGAGGTTGGCAACAAGTGGCAACTCCAAGTGCAAGCTGAGCAAACAACTCCCTTAGAAATGTACATTGTTATTACTACTGCCGCTGTTGCTTTATTCTGTCTTTTGCAGTCCTGGGACTGGAAGCAGAGCCTCCAATGCTCCATAAACGTTCTTGCACTGTTGCTGTCTTGTGGACTTGGGTGCCATTTGCTCTAGTTTACCGCCTCGTGTTTGGCTTGTCACTTTGGGTTATCTTCGCGCGGTTGGTCTTGTCACAGTGCCAGACGTAGACTCTACGGGAGGACACCTCTTTTTCCTTCCCTTCTGATGTCCTGACACCCCTGGTAGGTGTTGACAGACCTGAGTCTTATCACTCACTGACTTTTGGAGTCTCTGGGGACTCAGTCTTCAATGACAGGCTGTTTTCTCTCCTGTGAATCTTGGCCCCTCCTCTTTGATGAAATCTCTCCAGTCTCCCTTTCTTGTATCATTGTTCTTCATTGCCTTCTGAAAAGCTCCTGCTTGCCCACACCCCCAAACTTGGCTTCTGTTCTAGGGTTTTTCTACAAGTACAGTTTCCATAGAAACAGTCTAGTACATTCTCAGGAGTTGAATCTTGTCAGAAAAACCTGAGTGGTTAGGGGACGACAAGGTGGTGCATTGGCAAAGGAAGGCCTGTGTATGAGAGGATGCTGGGACCAGTCAGTGTCCATCAAGTAAGGCCTGATGGTACTGTCTTCCACACTCCTGCAGTGCTTCTCATCCCAAAGCACCCTGGGCATCCCCTCCCAGCTGGATACTCAGAGGTCTGGTGTTTTTAATTTTTTGTTCCCAGTGCTGGGCCTGAGCTGAGCCTCTGTCTTAAGCCACTGTGGCAGTTTTGAATGTCAGAAGTGCTCTGAAATCCTTGCTCAACTTTCCACACTTGTCTCTTACCTTCTGTTGAAAAGTAGCCAGCAGCGCTGGAATCCTTGGCAGGGACTGTCACTCCCTTTCAAAGGTCAAGGCGGGTGCCATGGGGCCAGCCCTGCTGGAATGGACCTGTCCAGAGTGACTGTATTTGTCTTGGGACAGGCTGGTGCACCGCAGTGTCATGTGACTACTGGGAAGGAGGAGGATAATACTGTCATAGGTTCTTTTCAGAGTCTGTAAGAGGTCTGTCTCACTCTCAGACAACAGTGTTTATTCTCTCCCCTTTCAATCACAGGGCATTTGTTAACCTCTGTCTCATCAGTTTTTACCTTTTGCTTGCCCACAGCTGGACAAATGTGCCTGAACACAGATGCACTGGCATTTTGGGGAGTTTTGTTTGTATCAGGAAAGCTGCCATCGAGTTTGTCCTAAAATATATTTCCAGACTCAGTGCACATGCGTGAAGCCCATGGGCCATCGTGTATCCCTTATGTTGGGGTTCCTTGTCTTTAAAAGGAAATCCTGAGGCTTGTATCTTAGATGTGGACAGTGACACCGAAGTTAGGGAAGACGGCTTGTAAGATGACCACACCCTGGCTAGGGGACTCCCATGTCAAGGAGGCAGCCAAGGTTTCCACTTCCCACTGGCCTGGCCACTTCCTCAAGCTCATCATCTCTCAGTTAAACAAATGAGAGCCAAGCACCAGGAATGACATTATGCAGTAGCTAACTGTGGGTAGAGGCTGGACAGAGGGTACCCAGTCACAAATACCAGGCCCCATTCATTCTCTGAGGATGCATTTATGCCCCAGACCCAGGGACCATCTCTTGATTTCAAGAAAGGCAGAGATATAGGTTTATCTCCTCCACCCTAGCCCAGGAAACCAATGACTGCTTTTTCAGAATCCCCTGAAGGCAACATTCATTGTCTTTGTCTGTCTTCAAAGACTGTCAAGCTTGTAGATTGACATGATGTGTTTGCCACATTTGCAGACTCAGCAAAGCTGATATTTGGGCCAGGCCACTGTTGTAGGGCTGCTCTGTGCTCAGGAACATGTTGAGTAACATCCTTGGTTCTCTATCCAGGAGATGCCAGGAGACCTCTCCCTAGCTGTAACAGGAGCATCTCTAGCTTAGATGAGTAATCAGTTCTAGCCCTGATGGAACTTCTCTGTTGAGGTCCAGTTGGTTAGCATATGAGAGAGGCTGCAGTCACTGAGAGGGGCGTGGTGATGGCCACCAAGTGCTTGCCTGTCATTTTATGAAGTCAGTGTATCAGTTCAAGTTAGACCATCTGTTATTAGTCGTCGGAAGCAGGCTGTACAGAAAGCCCAATCAAATGCCAGAGTCGGACTTAGGAAGATAAGTTCAGTGATTGCATAGAGTTCTAAGAAGCATGGCGACTCTTCGTGGTTGGTATGTAATGAAAGTTCCGTGCTCCAGTGAGTTTACGAACATTAAGTTTAAAGTCAAACCAATTTCTTCATTTTGAAACTTACTAGGCAGGACCTTTACTATGCTAATGTGGCTTACAAGGCTTCTATGGAATTGATATTTAGTGTGGGGTTACTAAAACTTGCGGAACGCCTCTTGATACCATTTAACAACTGTTTTATTAGCAACAGGCAAAGAAAGCCTGGGGGATCCTCATCATAACCTACCCCTGCTTCTAGGTAGAGTTAGAACAGTGCCATTGATTGCATGGGAATTTCTTCTTTCTTGACTCGATTGCCTTGCCGTCACCTCTCCAACACCATCCCAGCCTCAAGCTTCAGTGTTATTATATTAAAGTGTTTAATCTGATTGAAATCTAGTGTAAGTGGCTGACTTTGATTATCTGGCCATTAATTCATTATGCTCATTTTACAGTTTTATTCCCAGAAGGCAAACTACGGGTCTTATTCTAAAGTTTAATAGTGATATCAGTGAGAGGTCTGAGTGGGTATGTTGTTTTAGCAGATATCCCCAAGGTGTCTCAAGGACCGTGAAAAGGGCTGGTTTGGGTTTATTCATTTTCATAGAGGCAGTGGTGAACAGTGGCCTCTTCTACCCAGTCACATGGGGAGGTGATAAACCACACTTGAAAGATAGGGTCGGGGTTCTAAGGAATGGCTCAGGGTATGGTTCTTCTGAGCCACATGTGTGTGTTGCTGACTGCAGATGTTAAATATACATGGTATACAGACCAAGCTTGCAAAATTTTCTCCATCCTTTTACAAACTAGATTAAATGAAACCATGATCCTCCTCTACTCCAAAGACAGTTCAAATGCCCAGATTGCCTCTAGCAAACTCACACAGGGCTTGCTGGCTTAAGTCTTTTCCCCAGGGTCATGGAGTCCACACAGAAACTGCATTCTTTACCTCCTTCCGACCTTCAGTGATGGCTTCTGTGGGTTGCTTGCCATAAAGACAGACAGACAGACAAAGACAGGGTGGAGAGTGTAAAGAAGTGACTCAAGGTCATCCAGGAAAAAGAATACATCCTGAAGTCTGGGAGTGGCCGTTTCTGTGTCCCTTTGGGAGCTGTGTCAAATGTAGTAGGCCATTCTTGTTTCAGCCTGTTGATGTGTAAGAGAGCCACATGGGGGCTTGGAGAACCTGGTACTGCTCTTGCTAATGGTTTGGAGAGCAGCACTGGAAAGCTTTTCTTCTCTTCTATGGAGAAGAAAGGAAAGAGGACCCAGATCCTGAGATCATCAAGATGATCCGACAACTGAGACAGATACCTGTGGTGTGTGGCCGCGTGGTCTCTTAGTTGTGTCCCTACACACTGAATCTCAATAAGCACCATCCCTACTCATGGTAGAGCTAAGATTGAACTTTGGTTTTGTGAATGCCAGACAAGTGCCCTAACATTGAGATACATCTTTAGTTTATAAATACTAATGGTTGCTGTTCATTCAAAGCCAAGATTCAAGTTGCCCATGTATCTCTAACTGTCCCCATAGGGGTGCAGTGTTCCATTTGTTGAGGCAATTTACTGATCACGCATCATTCATTCATGCCCCTCATCATTCCTGAGGTGAATTATGGTTATTCCTGGTGGGATGGCTGTGCCGTTGGGAGGAAAATTGGTCATCTTTATGCTAGTAGCCCCAAATTTACTGCTCAAAGCTGTCATCATAATTAGTTCCCCAAAAAATTGTGAGCTGAGTGGCATTGGAAGAAAAGGTAATTGCCTGGCCTGCCTTTATAGACACAAGGAAACTGAAGCTTTGTAATTTGCCCATGGTCAGCCTGTTGTTCAGAGTCAGACCCATTTTCGAAGTCTTGAATTGCCCTGGGAAAGCAAGACACACCATGAGGGAAAAGTTAAATAACCTCAGAGATTATGTAATCCAGGCTAATAATGTGGAGAATGCTACAGACATTGCAGGAATTGTGTGATGACATGCTAACTGGGATAGAAAAATGGGTATTAGCAAGTTCAGAAGGTAAAAGGTTCGGAGGTTGGAGCTGAGCCATCAAGAAATAGCAGTGGACTTGGACCAGACCCTAGATGGTGGACACAAAGCAGTGGGTGGTTTGAATTTAGCTTCTCAGGAAACACAGACAGTACGTGAGTGTCTTTCATTCTTGAGAACTGATGGTTCTCAAACTTTCAGGTCTTATGACAAAAATTTAAATTATTTAAATGTCAACATTTTAAAATTATTGAAGACTCCAGAGTTGAAGGCTTCAGATAGTCTTTTTGTTGGTGATAGCTGCCAATATTTATACACAAAATGAAAATGGGTACATTTTAAAATTAATCCCATTGATTGATGTTAACATACACAGTGTTTTTTCAGGAAACATAAATATATTTTTCAAGCAAAGTTGATAGAAGCATTGTACTGTTTTGTATTTTTGAAAACTCCTCTATCATCTGGCTTAATAGGAGTCAGATAGGTGTATACGTTGCCTTCTGCATTTAGACTATCTTGATCCTTCACCCATGTTGGAGCCCATGGAGTCTCCAGAAAGTAAAAAAGACAAAAAGAAGTCTATCACAACTTTTAGGATGATGATTTTAACTTCATAGATCTTTGAAAAGGTTTCAGGGATCCCTCCCCTCACACAGGATGTTTAACTTTTAACCCAGGCAGAAAGAGGATGCTGAACATGGGTGGGGAGTTGGGGCTTGATAAATCTCCCTTGGGATAGGGGAAGAAGAGGAAAGCAGAGGGTTGGTCTGGTAGTCTTGGAGTCTGACCATCCTGACCCTAGTGTCATATTTGGCCACTTCCGATTAGAGTTCCGATCCTGGCTTATGTATGTAACAAAGGCACATCAGGATTGCCTTCTTCAAGACCCAGTATGCATTGCAGTGCTCGGTGAAAAGCAGTTACTCTCTTTCTGGATGGTGGGAAACATTTGAGAGACAGGTTCTCCCCTCTCTGAGCTCCCAGTCCACATGGCTTCCATGTGTGGTTTCTCTGGCTCTGGAGATCCTCAGTAGAAGATGCCATGAATCCTCCCTGTTAAAAAATGCAGTGGAGGAATGGGCCAGAATCTAGTCCTCGTGTATTTCCAGGGCAGTAATTAGAGGGTGCCGGTAATGAGCCACAGGAATCTTCTAGGGCCTGAGGTTGAAGTGTTAATTTTCAGCCCAGATGTGTTTTGGGGCTTCAGGGTACTTGGACAAGTGCTTGGAGCTGTCCACAGGAGTACTGTCCACTTTCCTAACCAGTTTGCCCTGTCAGTGGGCATCACTCACTGCTTGCTCTGCCCACTGCGACTTCTGCTTCTCAGGACAGCTCCCTGGTTTTCAGTTTAACATTCCAACACATGTACTTTAATTTTTTCATGTTTTGATGACACGGCCCATTCCTTTAGGAGCCCCAGCTATGGTTCTTGTTTTCCAGTCGCTTAAGTGTTCTGGAATCTTCTGTTGCCTGCCACTGTGTGGCTTCAGATGCTGAGCAGTACTGGAATCACTGTGCAGTTTAAATTTGCGATGCATTTCCCTAATACAACTATTGCTGATTTAGGGGATCAGATAGAAGCTGGGTGCCCTTGGCCTCTGACATGGCTGTTGTATTTGTCTAGGTTTTATAGCGAGCTCTCTGGGCTGGCCATGGGAGATATAAAGAATTAGAGCTGATTCTAGATCTGACTTTGCTGTTTGCTAACTGGGTGACTTCATGCAAATCACTTAACCTTTCTGTACCTCCCTTTTCTTTTGGGCAATGGATTGAGAACACCCATTAAGACTAAGTCAGATCCTCCTTAGTTTCAGATTTGCCCTGAGTGTTCTCATAAATATAAGTAAAGTTATGTGCCTGGATGAGTGTCCACATGAAGTCCCTCATCTGCCTGAGTGAAGATGGCTTCTTTGACTGGGCTAGGCAAATGGCATTTTTCCGAGAGGAGAACCATGAGTACAAGAATGGCTGTGTATCTGTTTAGGCTACAGCTCCTTACTCATCATGAGCTGAGTGCAAGGTGATTTGAGAGATGTGCTCTCCGACCTTGGAAGTCTCAAGGGAATGAGCTGTGAACTGAGGGTAGGAGACGAGCCATGACAGAATAGTCTGCTTGCCCCAGCCAGGGCCCATGACCGGGAGTTCCTCATCTCAGTCTGAGGCTGGACTATCGGTGGAAGCTGCGTGGAGGGTAGTGGTTTGAACTCTTGTCTGGAAAGGTAAGAGGACTGGACAGCTGGACAACTGGACAGCTGGGATAGAGGGCGTTCTAGGCAGCATAATTCGAGTATTTGACCAGGCTTCATATAACATCTGTCATCACATCCAGAAGCACTGGCTGTCTGAGCCCTGTTGACACTAGTTTCTTGGCTTTGCTGTGGTTTCTGCTTCCTGGCTGCACATTTGGGCATGCATTTCCATAAGGAACCGGAAGTCTGGATAAGCAGGAAGGCAGGAAGCTGCAGACATCACTCCTTCAGACGTGGCTGGAGAAAGTGCTGTATTGTCTAGGCCTTGCTCTCTGTGGAGATGCGTTTGGGGAGAAATTGATTTAATACTGTTCCAGAAAATCTATGTAAAGCTATTCTAAACAGACTAAAGGTACTATCAGTTTTAACTTAAGTAACAAAGATCAAGTTTAAGTTGTGTTGTGTTGGGAGTTTTTTTTTTTTTTCTTTTAATAAGACCCAATTGTATACTCAATACCTAGATGGCCAGAAACTCCCCCAGAGGCTGGAGCAGCCAAGCAAGGCAATGTGGGCAGTGGTGTTTGTGGCTAACCACCCCCTTCCCCAGCAGTAGCCCCAACACTCCCACCAAACCCTCACACACTTGGCCCAAGCCCTGGTGCCTGGTGGTTCCTTTCGCTGTGGCGAATGTGTCGCAGGATGATAGTTTACATTGCACTTGTAATGCCCACACCATGCTCTACTCTTTGCTCCTCACTCACAAGCTTCCAGAAGGCTCCAGCTGGGTGGAAATCCTCATTATGAATGCCAAATTTACAAATAGGAAACCAGGAACGAGGTTGTAAGTCCTGCTTCTCTTTAACAGCTTTTCGGGGCCTGAATTGGCTTTCTCAACTACGTCTTCTCGAGGCTTTGTACTAAATGTGTCTCCTGTGTCACACTATTTAGTTTCCTTAACAACTGTGTAAGGAGACCACCAGCTCTCCCTTATGGTTGATGAGGTTGAGGGGTGTTTAGACGTCCACGATAATTGTGTGAGGGTTAGACGTCCACAGTAATTGTGTGAGGGTTAGACGTCCACGGTAAATGTGTGAGGGTTAGACGTCCACGGTAAATGTGTGAGGGTGTTTAGATGTCCACAGTAATTGTGTGAAAGTTTGCCGTCCACGGTAATTGTGTGAGGGTTTGAAGTCCACGGTAAATGTGTGAGGGTTAGACATTCACGGAAATTGTGTGAGGGTTAGACGTCCATAGTAATTGTGTGAGGGGTGTTTAGATGTCCACAGTAATTGTGTGAAAGTTTGACGTCCACAGTAAATGTGTGAGGGTTAGACGTCCACGGTAATTGTGTGAGGGTTAGACGTCCACGGTAATTGTGTGAGGGTTAGACATCCACGGTAATTGTGAAGGGTTTGGACTCAGGTGCTGAGGCTGCAGACCAGGACTCCTAAGGAGCTGTGTTCCTCCTGCTCCTTCTTCATCTTCTGCCTGGATCTCTTTTCTTCATCCCTTCACCCCTTCTTCAGCAGGTCCTTGCAAATGTAGGATTCTAACTGTGACTGCCAAGGTGACTCGGGTTCACAGAAAGCATGGGACAGTCTTGCTCTGTGGTTCAGGATACCTATCTGGGGACAAATGTCACATCACTCGGCTGATGGCTAGTTAATTCAGTCAGGCAGCTCCTCTGTGAATTGGCTTTGAGAGACTGAGCGACATTGTGTTGAGAAGAGATGGAAGGAAGAGCATAAAACTCAGCCTTGATTCAGGACCTCTTAGAGAGCTCAGCTATTGAAGAGTGGCCTCCTACTTGACAGGACAGCTACTGCAAGCGGGCTGCCATGCGAAGGGTCCGAGCTGACCTCTCTGACATGTGTGTCTCCCTTCCAGATGTTTTTTCTATCTTCATTCTTCCCTTTCTGTTGCAGTATCTCGAAGGATCCTACCCAGATCTCGTGTTATTGTGCTCACTGACAGCCTTCCGTAGCACTAAGCTCAGCTGCATACAAGGGGATGCATCTGCTTTGGGTCCCCGGCTTTGCTGCAGGTTTGACCCTTCCTAGGAGCTAAGTTTTCAAGTCTCAACAGGAAATATTCAAAAGCGTCTCCGTTCTCTCCCTGACCGGACTGCATGCTGACTCTGGACAGACCTTGGTGGGTCCGGGTGCAGCAGCTGCTGCTGCTGCAAGGAGAGTGTTCGCTGCATCTCACCCAAGGCTCGGTTTGGCCAGGCTATGAAATCCATACAAGGTCCAAGTCCTAGACTCACTTGGGTGTCTTAGGAAAAGCATAGATAACTATGGAGTGGATCTGTTGGTCACAGATGAATTTTTCATTTTTTTAAAAAAATAGTATTAAGTCATAATCTTATTGTTCAGCAATAGTGACAAAGATGGCTGCTGAGTCCCCTGGTTAACCCAGAGTTAGGACAGAGAAGGACAAATGGGAAGTGCACATGAGAACAGTCACGATGCCGAAGGCCTCAGGCCAGAGAAGCTGCCTGGGGCTTGAGGACACACGTGGTTTTAGTTGTCAAGGGCTACCACTTCATTTTTTTTTCTTGATGAGTTCCTGCCAAGAAAGTTTTCATAAAAATATTAACAACAATAACAACAACAACAACAACAACAACAACATTGTGTGTCGGCTCAACAAGTTATGGGTGAAAGAGAACTGTTACTTGTAATTGTGTCTGTGTGTGTGTCCTTGTGTGTCCATAGACTTGTGTGCTCAAACGCCCATTTACTCATGTGTAGATGCCAGAGGTTGATATCAGTTTGTCTTCATTAGTTATTTATCCTGTCTGTCTGTCTGTCCGTCCATCCTTCTGTGTATGAATTCGTCCGTCTGTGACACAATCTCACTGTTGTAGCTAGCCTGGCCAGTGAGTACGCCCCAGACACACCTATTTCTCCCTTCTCAGTGCTAGGCTTATAGACACATGCTGCCAAGATGCATTACATAGGTGCTGGGGATTTGAACCCAGGCTCTTAGGCAAGCGTTTTGCCCGTGGAGCCATCTCTTCAAGCCTGTGAGTTGGAAATCAACCTTTGCAGTCATAAAACATAAAGCCTGCAAGCCAAATGTCATGGGTTTTAAAGAGCACGTGGTGCTCATAAACAGAAAGGACTGAGACAAAATCAATAGGGGCGTGGAAGGACGAGAGATGCCACCACTGATCAAAGCTTGGTCAGGCGTTTCCAGACTCTTGACCAATGAGCCATTCTCATTCAAGAATGGGAAAATAACTGGAGAGGTGGCTCAGTGGTTAAGAACACCGACTGCTCTTCCAGAGGTCCTGAGTTCAATTCCCAGCAACCTCATGATGGCTCACAACCATCTGTAATGCCCTCTTCTGGTGCGTCTGAAGACAGCTATGGTGTACCCGAATACATAAAATAAAGAATGGGAGAAAAAGCCCACACAGATTACAAAGTGTGAAGAAACTGTATTTTAAGTAAAGCAGTAGTAAGTAGTAGAAAGGAAGGCACTGTCAGGAAGGCCAGCAGCCCTCGTGAGTGAACACGCCAAGGGCCCCAGAGTACTGCCCCGAGGTCTCTTGTTATGGATTATAAAGGAAATAGAGTGATCGGGTGAGTGTCTTCTTGAGTCAGTATAGATATATCAGGGTACATAGGCACTCCTCTACTTGCATACTGCATCTGGTTTTGATCACATGCACCTTCAGTGATGTCCAGATGTGAGACGGTAAGTGTGGCATGCTCGCTCTGTACTTGAAGGCGTAGCTTTCCTTTACTGTGCGTGTGCTCTCGGGTCAGACTGGATTTCCCTTTCTGATATTGTACCTGGACGTAAGGAAAGTATGACTGAAGAGAAATCGCCTGAGATGATTATTATTAAGGGAAAAAGAAATGTATTCCAGTGTTTGGAGTGGTGTTTATGTATAGTCTAATGCAATGACTGTGAAATCCTGTATTGGCAACAGGTTGCTAGGTCCATTGTTTGGAGAGGGTTATATGTATAGCCCAAGCCAAATGGAGTCCAAGTTGCCAAATTAATCCCTGTGTTTGCCTGCCTCGGAATCCTGGGTGCTTTCTAGCCCAAAAGAACACTCAGAAAACTGCTCTGGACGCTGTGGAGACTGGCAAGAAAGTGAGGGTTGGGGCTAATTGATTTCTATGAGTGCCGAGCACTTGCCTTTGTTTCTGGAGAAGAGGATGCTGTTAGCATCAAGAGACCGAGGTGTGCTTAGTGAAGGATGCGTGACAGTTTTGCCTGTTTGGCACGCTGCTTTCCCGCTGTGTGAGGATGGCAGTCGTGGGTTAAAAAGATTGTCTACCTCTTACAGTTCACTTCTTGGACCAAGAGAATTCAATTCAACAAGAAAGCAGCCTGTTCCCTGTGTCTTTCCCATCCTGCTTTTGGACTATGATCTGTGCAGGCTTGATGCACACATGTGGGGCCTGGGAGTGATGCCCAAAGGCATGAGGAGGTAGAATAGGATGAGTAGCAAACATTTGTCTGGAAAGGTTCTGTTTACTCTAGCTCTTCTGGAAACAGAAACTTACGGTTCTTTGGTTCTCACACATCTTAAGGATGACAGAGGGACAGAGACTTAAGTGTTCATGACTATAGCACTATATATGACTATATGCAGGAGACCTAACAATCGGGGGTCTTTGAACTCCTATATAAATTTTCTCTTGACTAGGGGTGTTATCTATTATGCAAATGAAGTGCTGGGCTCAATCCGTTATGCAAATGAGGTGTTGCTTTTGACCTTCTGCTCAACATGGATGCTTTTCCCAGCAGTCTGTCACAATCTTTAGAATTCCACCCTTAAGAAACCCTTCCCAGCAATGGTGGCACACGTCTTTAATCCCAGCACTTGGGAGGCAGAGGCAGGTGGATTTCTGAGTTCAAGGCCAGTCTGGTCTACAGAGTGAGTTCTAGGACAGCCAGGGCTACACAGAGAAACCCTGTCTCGAAAAACAAAAACAAAACAAAACAAAACAAAACCCAACCCTTCCTGGAATTCAGATCTTGTTACAGTGAGGCTTAGTTACAGATGTCTCAGAGAAGAGCCACGCATCTTACCAGTTATTTGAAGAGCATTGGACATGACCCTGATGTTAGTTAGCTTTACTTGAGACAGACTGTTATTAGTGGGAGGAGAGAATATAGGAGTTCCAGTGTACCCCAGAGCAGGCTAAGGGCCTCACATGGGAATGCTGGACAGGTATATCCCAAAGAATTGAGTTTCGTATCAGTGGGCCCCAAATGCCTTTTAAAATATATCTAGCCAAGCAGATGGGAAGGTATTTGGATGTTGTGGTTCTTTTTGTATTGGTAGTAACCTCAAAGCCATTTTATGCTTTGGAGTTCCTGTCTCATAGCCAGGGGGATACAGGACCATTTCATATGTTACTTAGATTTTGCCATTTATTGATCTCTTTGAAAAAAAGGTTTCAAGTCTGTCTGTATGGTGTATATTTTAATGAATATGAACAAAGAATTGATGGAGGTGACAGACCTGAAATGTTCTTCAACCCAGCAACTACATGTCTCAGACAAGACATTCTCTCCACCAAAGCGGAACTGATGGAGGAATTGAGAGGAATTGCCTCTGCCTGGGTATCTTGGGTGTCTTTGCTCCTCTGAGTCACAGGCCACCAGGTCCTGCTGACCCTTCTCGGAACAGTGACTTCCCTGGGGAGTCTGCCACATGGCATTTGGGATGCAGAGGTTTCACAGAGCCTCTGTTTTTTTTGGCGTACTTCCTCCCATGGTTTCTGCACATCCCGCTTAGGTGGCTCAGTGTGGGGCAGACAGCTGAGGCTGAGTGGCTGTGGAGTGCTTAGAAAGTGTATCCTTCAGGCTCTTCAGCTGGATGTCCAGGAAGTAAGTGTGCAGCCAATAGAAAGCATTTGGCTCTGAAATTTCACATCTCTACTTAAAGCTTCATTTAAGTACACATTGCAGTCTAGAAAGGCAGGGTGTTCCTCCATGTCAAGTGGCTTGAGTGATGGCAGGCAGGGAGTGACAAAAGAGTAGAGATGGCTTTGTGGTACAGATTGCGCTCCAGATAAGTCTAAGGGGAGACAGGTGTTCAGGGCTGGCTTCCCTGCCTGCCTTGGTGGAGCAGGTGCCTTTATACCCGCATCAGCATGTGTCAACATTACCCTGAAGCCTATGGATTAGAGTCTCAATAAACAGCCCACCTCCTCCTGTAGGCCTGAAACACTCATCCTCCAGTGGCTGGACATAGGTCCTGCTGACAGCATGCCACTGACTCCTCCTTTCCAGGACTGCTAGACTCACACGAAAAGAGCTCCAGGCGTTGTCCCATCTGAGAGCAGCCAACACAGGAAGATGACTACTGGGGCCAAAATGTTGACCCCATTCACACCATCTGAGGCAATTCTGCAAGGCCAGCTTTGCCACAGGGCTTCCCTTTGGCTTGGCTGACACCAATTACTGATGTCTCCCTCTGGTTGCCTCTGTTTCTCTCCCTCCATCCACAGGGGTCAATCCTGGGACAGTACCCAAGAAACGCCTTGTACAGCTCCCTATGCCCATGACATGGAGAGTCCCTGGAACCTGTGGATGAAGTTAAGACACTGTGGGCCACTATCTCTGTAGCATGGCTGGTGTTTCTCTACCTCCTTGAAGCTTGAGGTCTGTATCTTAGAGTTGAACCTTCTTCTCCTCACTGAGGACCCTCCTTTGGCTCTGTGAGTCCTTAGAGAGTGCCACTTCCATGGGAACAAGTACCTCAGAGCTGTTTAGTTTGGTAAAGAGAAATGGGAGGGGCTGAAGGCATGTGAGGCGACAGGGGTTGGCTTGTGACTCTCGGTCCCCCATGTGGCTTTAACCACTGTGGATGAGCCATTTCATCCCTGTGCGTCCCACCTTCATCCTCCGAGGGGACTCTGAAGTCGATGCAGTGATGGCTGGAGCCCAGGTAACAGTAAGCAGAGACAGGGAGAGGGAAGTGGAGAGGGAGAATTTAAATACGTGTTTTCATTCCCATTTTATGGATGGGAAGCTGAGGCTAGTAGAGATCAGTTCACTTTTCTAAGGTCAGAGACCTCTGCGACGTGACAAATGAGAGGCAGGTCTGTGTCTGTCAGGGCCTGTTTTCTTGTGACTGGATCACACTACTGAAAGTGCTTTCCCTCTGTGGTAGGGGAGACTAGAAGAAACCAGTACGGGACAGGGCAAAAACAGGGGATCTGTCTCTTCCTGAAGGTTGTCCTGAATCCTCCTGCTCTGGAGCCTGTCCATTACTCTCACTTTGTTGGCCTGCACTGCAACGATTCTAAGCGCCTCCCATTTTCTACCAGGTGGTGTGGTTGCTTGAGGGAGAGGTTGCATCCTCGTTCCTACCACACTGTCAAGCTCCTGGAGAATGCAGAAAGCCAAATCCCTTTCTTCTCACAGTCCTGGAGTTTGCCTTCCACTGAGAGAAGGGAAAAATGAGCCAGTGGGAGCATTAGACAGTGAAGAGACCAGAACCTGCAGCCTCTAGTGCTGCCGAGATCCTGTGGAGCTAAAGAAGACCCGTGGGTGATGGAAGTGTGCCACACTGGGGAGGCGAGACCCACAGCTCGATCTTGGAGAATGGAAGCAACTGGGGTAGGGTAGGAACTCAAGGAAGAGGAGCATGGGTATTCGGAAAGCCGACTGCCATCTTCTCGGGGGTGGATGGTTGTCCTTCATTTAATGCTTCTGTGTGTTCTCAGAGACCTGGTCGTGAGAGTCTCTGCCAGTGCCCTGTGGGGGCCTGGACAGTTCCCCGAGGGAGCATGGTTCCACCAGCACCGCCAACTTAAGACCAAATGGTCCTCCTACACAGCTGTCTTCCACATGAAATCCTGCCGGGGAGGTGGGTGAGCCAGCGAGTGAGCGAGAAGCGAGAATGAATTACCCGTGGCCCACGGGTTGGCTGGTGTACAGGCTGCCTGCTTGCTGGAGCTTTTCCTTCGTCTCTTGGATAAATCAGGAACTTGGAACACCCCTCATGGAATCATCCTGCACTCCCCACCTGGCCTGTGCCTGGCAGAATGAATGCCTGCTGCCAGGCCCAGAACGCTCTGTGCTTCTCATCAGCGCTCACACATACATCACCTGTCCAAGTTCCACGTGGGCAGCCTGGGGAGACAGGGTTTAAGCAGCAATCTCGTCCACATGACAGGAGACCCGGAGTGGGGTGGATTTATCCAGGAGTCTGAGATTCTGCTAATTGCCTTGCAGAGGACTCTCGGCTCTGCTGCGCCTTTCCTGGGCATTTCTCCCCTTTCCTCTGACATGGAGATGCCTCCTGGGATCTGCTAGTCCTGGGGCCTCCTCCAGTCTGCCTGAGAACTCTCCTTGCTTCCTTTCTGACTACCTCTCTGACTCTCAGAGCAGCCTACCTTTGTTCTGGGCACCAACAGTCTCTCCGTCTGGGAACCTGTGAGTGTTTCCAAATGCTTTGTGGACATCATCCAACACCTCAAATTCAACAAAGTAAAGAACGAGCTTTTAGCCCACTACTCACTCGAGTTTCCCCCTCTCGTCTCTAGTTGCACTTCTGTTTGTCCAGCCTCTAGTGCTTGAACTCTGCACTATCCCTTGGTCGCTTGCTTTGTCCCTTGACATCTATTTGTTGGTTCCTAGAAGCCTCGGTGCCACCTGTTCATAGTCTTTCTGCCAGCTCCTGGAAACTTTTTCTTAGTGTTTTAAGAATTTCCTCTTACCTGGCCTTAAGACCACCCATCTACCCTGCCTCTGGCTTCATTTGACAACTGTTACAAGGTTTATAGTCTTAATTGTCTTAATTGTGTGTGTTAAAACCATTAATTAATACAGATTTAATGGTAGGATTTTCTTGCTCAAATCTCCAAGGCTATCTCATACGGAGTTTGCTCAGCCTTTCCGATTCAGTGTCTAAACTCACAAAGGATACCTTGGCCAAAATTGCTTATTTGCTGTTTCCCGTGTAAGCTGTGAGGCTCCTTTGTGCATGCCTTGGCCTTCCCTAAATGCCGCCTTTCCTTCAAGGAACCCTTTTCCCCCTTTATTTCCGATTGCCTGTATAAGGGAGACAATATTTTAACCTTTCTTATAACTATAGTTCTACTTTATACTTCTTGTTGAAATTATACTGAATGTTGGGAAAAATTGGGGTGAGGTTTTAAGAAAGCCTGAACTGCTGCTAATGAATCTTAGATGTTTGGTTAGTACATGGGGCCTATGTGTCATTTACGCTTGCCCTTAGCTTAAGAGTTGTGATAAGGATATAGCATCTCATGCCTACCTATCATTTGCAAGGCCCTGGGCCTCATCCCTGACCAAGGGGAAGAATTCGCATGCGGAGGTTGGGGTGGTGGTGCATGCCTGTATCCCCACCTGTTTTGGGAGGAGGGGGAGGGAGACTGTGAGCCCACAAGTTCTAGATTAGTCTGGAAAACAGAGCAAGACCCTGTTTTCCAATAACAACAAGAACAGCAGAAGCAATGACAGCATGACAGTCCTAAAGCTAAGGGGCTGCAAATCATGTTTCTAGAGACTTAAGGAGGTGAATATTGACTGTCCTGCCCATCCATCACTTACATGGCTCCAATACAGTTGTTATTTCATGACCCTTCCAGCACCTTACACCCTACCTCTGACTTTGTTGCTCTTGTATTGTTTTTATGAAGCAAATTCAGGGACTTTATTGGTCATGTAATGGTCCAGGGACAGATGGCAGCAGAGTTGGATCAGCACGCTCAGGTGGCAATCATGTTACTGTTTTGTCTAGACTGCAGATTTAGGGTTGGTTATATCCTCAGGTGAGACAGGCCCAGGTGGAAACAGAAGTGATTGTCACCAGCCCCACCCTTACATTCAACTACTAATATCTAGGGAACAAAGAATGATAAAGGAGCTGTCAGCTTTTCTGACAGCGGGTAGAAGTCAATGGGAAGAGCCATGGTACCCAGGTTGTGTGTGGAGCTGAGTGTGGCCCTCCTCCCTTAACAGAGGAGAGGAACATAAACCCAGACAAACTGAGTAGATCATCCAAGATCATCAGCAGAATGAAGTCTGTGATGTTTGAATTACTCTAAGCAGCTGTGCTCAGCCAGTGTCTGTTTGTAGCTAGGTTACCAACCTGTTTTACAGTGTAGCAACAGCTCTTAGTCTGCTGCAAAGGATGCAAAAAACACTGGTATGTTCTCAGTCTCTTCCTCCTGGTCCCTTTGGTGGCCTGAAGACTCAATGCCCAGTCCCTTCAAATCCTGTTTCTTTCCATCTTCTTTTAAAATTTGATAATGGATCTTAAAAGCATCGTGAAGTGAAAGAAGCTACGATTAAAGACACAGACTGCAGATGCCATGTTTATGAAAAGACAGCGATGGAGACACGAGTTGGTGCTAGGATGGAGTGGGCCTGAGGTCAAAGGAACATAGGGGAATCTTTGAGGTGACATTTTCTTTTCTACCTTGATAGTGATAGTTCTGACAAGACCATACATATTTATCAAAGTCTTTGGAACTGTACTCTACAGGGGGTCCATTTTATAGTGTGCAAATTATACCTAATGTTAACAATCCAAGTGCTTGGCTGCCTCAGTGACAGTGGAATGGACAAGTTAATGAACATTACAACTGTAGGCTTCGATGGGCTAAAGCTCAGAGAAGCCACTGCAGTCTAATTTCCAAGAAACCACAGAGTATCGGAGCCATTCGAGGTTAGATTGCTTTTCCTTGGAAAGTGATTAGGAATACGTCAGCAGCCCTTCTGAGGCTACCAGCATCCCACCCCAGCCACGATGCTGGACCACAACCCTCTTCCTTTGGGCTAAGTCAGAGGTGCTAACTATTGGGGGAATGTAGCATCATCTGGAATTGAGGCAGAGGGCTTAGGCACAGCAGGGTGTGGAGGAGCTCAGAGAAAGCAAAGACTCAGGAAGCTGAATAGCCTGCACTCCTGCAATGCTGCATTAATTATGCTCCCCTGCCGGCTGAGGGATGGAAAGAGCTTGGAGAAGTCCCGCAAAGGAGGCGCCCATCACTATGTCTCCTTCCACCAGGTCATCCTACACAGATTAGGATAGACTTAGTTGCTCCCTTCTTTCTACCCACTGCCACTCCCCCAGGAAGTCTCTGGGGGCTCCTTCCAGTCTTTCTCATGCTGGTCTTTGTATTCTTTACCCTTTCCAACTCCCAGTCCCTTCTGGCTCATTGCAGTCTGGGAATTGTGCTTTAGCATGGAGATACAGCCCTGCACTTCTGAGCCCTCAAATGCTACAGTTTCTTCCTGCCCAGTTCTACTGCTGCCTGGTGTTGGCTGACACAGCTGCTTGACCGTACTGCAGAGCAGCCGGAGAAGGTGCTGTGCAACGCACCAGTTTCATAGTCTCTGAAACGCCGTTGCTTTCTGCTCCATGCCAGTCTTCACTGCATGTGGAGGTTGTGCAGGTGGCATTTTCTGATTGACAGCCGATTAAAAATACATGAGTTGCAAATAGTTGTATTCTTTCTGAAATGGGCTGCAAGAAAAGAGACATTGTTTACCAATTATTCCAAGGAAACAGGGAGAAGTTTGGGGTGGAATCAAGGTGCTGGGAAGCCTGTCTCAAGGATGCCAGATGTGATGGTTTCCATGTATGCCTGTAGGGAGCTCCTGATGAATAGCAGGTGAGACCCAGAGGCTGAGAAGGCTCTTAGTTATGCAGCAAGGGCAGGCGGTTTTCCTTGAGGTGGAACTCAGATGGAGCAGCATATTCTGGTGGAGGGCCGACACCCTAGCTACATACAGCTTCTAAGAAACATTTCCTCACTGTTGTTTATAGTTGGTTTCCAGCATACACAGACCTGACACTTCTAGGCTTTAAGATTGTACACAATACCCCTTCAGTTGTAGGAAGCGAGACAGGGTCTCAAGTCACCTGAGGACAAATGTCAGGTTCTTTCTTCAACTAAGCATTGAGAGACTGGGTCCTGGCTAAGATGTACGAGCAAAGGAGGACGGCCTGGGTAAAGCCAGCAAAGCCCTGCTTGAGCACAGCCGCTCTCCAGCATTCACTGGGTCCCTCGCCAGACCCCACTGATCGGCTGGGAGGCCTTGCCAGCACAACCCAGCAGATGCGGATGCCATGTGCACATTTTGGGTTTGTGCCCAGGCTTGGCCAGTGCTGCTGACAGGCTGTGGTCTCACAAGGGCAGGTTCAGGAGGTGGCTCAATGCTAATGTAGCATGTGCTGGATTCCTGGGCCGGCAGCCATGACCGAGAAACTGCACAGGGCTTTGCTGCCCCATCAACGGACCTCCCTGTGGGCCTGCAGAGGGTCTCCTATCTGGAGACTATTGAGCTTCAAGCTCCCTGAGAACACTTGCTATCTTGAATGCCTGTCTTGTGCTCTGAGGGATGCTAGAAAGATTGTGGAGGTGAGACTGTGCAGGGTTTTCTTCTGTCCTGATGTCAGGTACCTCCTCCAGGAGTTTTTGGATATGATACCAAAGGCTCAAACAAGAAAAGCAAGAATGTACAAATGAGACCATATCAAACCAAATGCTCTGCACAGAAAAGAAACAACCAGCCGGATGAAGGGCAACTCAGGATGGGAGAAAATATTTGCATACTGTATACGCAATAGGGAAATAATATAAAAAGACGCAAGAAATCTATAAAGCCCACCAACAAGGACTAAAACAAGCAAAATAATTTTAAAATGGGAAAATCCATGTGCTGGAGACATGGCTCAGGAGTTGAGAACACCAGCTGTTCTTCCAGGGGACCTAGGTTTGATTCTTAGCACCCACACAGAGGCTAACAACAGTTTGTAATTCCAGTTCCAGGGGATTCCCTGCCCTCTTCTGGCCTTCACAGGCGCTGCATGTATGTAGTGCACAAACACACATGCAAACAAAATACCCATGCACATAAATACAAATAAATCTTTAAAAATGAAAATAAAAAGGGAAAATCTTAGAGCTTCATGACCCCTAGATGAGGACTTTGTTCACCATATCTATCAGGGGTTCACTAACCATGAAAACCAACACCAGAGTCTCTGTTCAGAGACTTCATGCTCTAACTGTGACAGCCACATACAGAAACAAAATTAATTCAATCTGCCAGATAGATAGATAGATGATAGATAGAGAGATAGAGAGAGACAGAGAGACAGAGAGATAAAAGGGTGAAGAACCTGAAAAGACATTTCCCAAAGAAGATAGTTAACAGATATTTGAAGGTTTTTTTTTTTTTTTTTTGTCTTACTGATCATCAGGAAAACGCAAATTAAAATTGTGGTGGATTACCATCTCACACCTGTCGGGATGCTGCTAGCAAAATGATAGCATGTGTTGGTTAAGATGCAGAGATGTGGAGCCTTTCAGTAGTGCTGCTGGGAAGGGACTCAGCAGGGCCATGATGGAAAGCAGAGTACAGTTTCCTTCAAAAGCTTAAACTAGACTTGCCACAGGATCCAATAATCTGGATCCACACTTCTGGGTATGCACCCATGCAAGATGAAAATCACTGCTCCCAAGAGGCACCTGCACTGTCATGTAAAAACACCCCAAGTGTTGATGGATAAAGGCAATGTGGTATGTATAGACCATGGAGTATTATTCAGGTTCAGTAATGACATCCTGCCATTTATGATAATAGGGACAAACCCAGAGGTCACTGCTAGGTAAAATATGCCACTTACTGGAAAATAAATCCTGCATAATCATGTGTGGAACAGAGAAATAACAAACTTGTAGACACGGAGTAGAAGAGTAGGTTTCAGGGCTTGGGGTGTTGGGGATGAAAGATGTTAGTCAAGGTTACAAACCTGCGGCTATAAGATAAATCAGTTCTGAAGGCTTGGTGTACAGCACAGCACCTGTAACCAAACATAGTATATGGTGTGTTTGAAACTTGCTGGAGACCACACCTTAGGAATTCTGACTGTGGAGATGTAACAAGGTCCTGTAGTTGGTTTATTGGAAGCAACCATGTCTAAGGTGTGTGTGTGTGTGTGTGTGTGTGTTTTGTGAGACCAGATCTCTTTGTATACTCCTGGCTGTCTTAGAACTTACTCTGTAGATCAGATCTCAGAGATCCACTTGCCTCTGCCTCCTGAGCACTGGAATTAAGGACGTGCACCACCACTGTCCAGCTAGGTGTATGCCTTTTAGGACATCTTCGTGCGCATCCACCCTGAGTATCATGCTCACCTTGTCAGTTGTGCCTCAGTGAGGCTGGCAGGACAGCTTGGTGGAAGTCCTTCCTGCTGCCTGTTCCATCCTTCATCCACAGAGGTCTGGGAGCCTTTGAGGTCACTCTGGTGCTCTGCTGTCTTTGAAGTTGCTAAGGAGAAGGGAACCAGGAGGAGCTGCTGTAGGAAGTTAGCTCATCCTTCCCCACCGAGCCAACTCTGCTTTATCTTTCAGCTCCCACCCTGCCTGGCCACATCTGTATACATTTATTTATCCCCGACATCCTATTGTGGGCGGAGGTACCTCTTCCCCCGCCAACTGCTTCTTTCAAAACTTTGCCCCCAAGCAGGAGGCTTTTTAGACTGTGTTTAGTACAAGTAGTTTGAACCAACACATCCATAGAGCCTGATTCCGGCTCTGGTCCCCACAGATGTTTTGTCAGCTTGTGAGCCACAGACGTAGAAAACTGGCTTGGCTAGAATGACCTCATTCCTGGGCCTGGTACAGGGCATAGAGACCTGCATGTACAGGAAGAGGCCTGACCCTGGGAGCCGAGTAGATTGTGGATTTGGTGGTTATAGTGATAGTGAGTGCAATAAGAATGACATTTGGAAAAGGAACAGATGGCGCTGGGTTCGAATCCTGAGACATACTAAAGAGCTCCTCTATGCAACCTTGGGTGGCTGTTTTATGCTTCTAAGTTGAGATTCTTTGCCTGTGAAAGGGAATGATGACATCGCTGTAGATTACAAGGAGTCCTAGCACTATGTACCTCAAGTTCAAGCTCAGGACCAGGACCCTAGGTGGTCCTCAGTCAGTGGTAGGGATTGGTATGAGGACTCTCTCACATCTGCAAGTACTGCTTTCCAGAACCTTCCCAGGAGAAGGCACCACTGACCTTCAGTTCTGGCCACACATCAGAGTTCAGTGAGGGGTTTTAAAACTGTCTGGCTTAGTTCTTTAATCCTGGCATTTCTCCTTTGAGAGTTTTAGGCCATGTCCTAGAATCTGTTTCTCCAAGTGTTCCAGAGGGACATGCCATACTGAGCTGAGTTTTGGACAGCCATGTGGGGTGCTATGCAGGACTGAAGGGGGTGAGGTGTGCTGAGCAACCTGAGCTCAGTAGTATCTTAGACGATCTCAGAAGGCACCGGGTGTTCTCCTCCTCCCTGCAGCAGTGCAGGCAGAGGTGTTGGAAGGACCTGGGAAGGAGGCCCCCAAGATGGATGCCTGGTCCCTCTGTTCCCACAATCCTGTTGAGCTCTCCTGCTCCATCTTCTCAGAGCAGTGTTTGCTTCTCTTCTCATTCCTGTTCTAACTGGCCTTTCTTCGCGTGCACCCCACAGGCATCGCTGTCGGCCCTGAAGATGTCTGATTTAGGATACTTTCTTGTTGAGTTGGAAGGACGAGAAGGATTCACTTTTCTGTGTTTGTGATGTGAGCCCATCACTGCCCTCAGATGGAGCTGGCTATCAAAACTGTTCTCCTTCTGCTCATTGAGTCAGTCCGTTGTGCTTCTGGCAGCCGATGGGATGCCTGAGAGGCAGAGAGTTGTGCTCTGACCCTCCTATGTGTGTGTCTCCCATGGACATCGAAAGCACAGATCTTCCCTCTTCTAGTCTCCTCAGTATCTCAGCGGCGGTATACTGGAGAATGCAGAACCCTGCCCATCAGGGCCCTGTGTGAGAATCAGTTTCCATTGCTGTGGTTTAGTTTGCTCAGTGGCCTTCCCCTTCTTTACCACCATATTTCATCCTTTCTAGCCCCAGTCCGCCATCCTAAGGTGAATGGACAGCCGAGGCACTCGTTACCAACTGGAACCACGAATTGTCAGACTTTGACTAAGCTGAGGGGCTTTCCTCAGTCATAAATGAACCTGTGCCCACAAGTGACTGCTAAAAGAAGCCAGACAGTGGAACACACGTACTATCAAGTGTTCATGGGAGGACATTAGGAATTAGGCAGCGGTCCTACATGTTTCTGCCTCTGCTCCTTGTCTGCCATCCTCTCTTTTATTCTCCTGTCTTTTTCTTTCTTGTGGCCTTTACTTGTATTACAATGAAAACTCTCAGCTGTCTCCAGTTTTCTGGCTCCAAATACAGCGCGATCGCGTGTGTGTGTGCACGCACACACACACAGACACACACTCACAACCCTCTCTCCTCTAAGTGCAGACTTGGATGATCAGCTCTCTGTGTGCTTTTCGCACCTCAGCTCCCCAAATCTGCTCCCTCAGCAATCCTGCCATCCCCTGTGACTAGAAGGTACATAATGGGGCTTCAGTAAACATTGGTAGAACAAGAACTAAAAAAGCAGAAGGTTCCTCTCTGTGTTTGGGGAGTTCTGTGATTGGCATCCACTCTACAGCAGGTGAGAGATGTGTGACCCACCAGTTGCTCTCAGTGTCCAGCTCAATGTCCACTTTATGGAAACGTGGACATGGCCTGTGCATGCCTTCAGTGGCTTGTACCTGGGTATACAGGCTTGTGCTCGGTTCGTAACAGCAATCACACATCTTCGCCATTGCATTCAGTACCTCCTTTCTTGAAGTATTACAGAAGACAGTTCGCTCACTTCTTACAAGAATACATGTCATTCCTCTTTCCTGACTTTTCAAGTGATTTATTTTTCAATTTTATTTTTATTTTATGTGTGTGGGTGTTTTGCCTGCTTGTAAGTGCACCATGTGTGTGTCTGGTGCCTGTGGAGGCCAGAAGAGGGTGCAGGATCCCTTGGGACTGGATTTATAAATGCTTGTGATTTGCCATGTGGGTGCTGGGAGTAGAACCTTAGTCTTCTGGAAGAACAGCCAGTGCTTTTAACCATTGAGCTGTCTCTCCAGTTCCCTCCAGCGATTGCTTCACATGCCTCTTCTCAAGGAGAAAGACTTCCTCATTGTCTCAGGAACATGTCATCAAATTCCTTCCCTTAGGCTTCCTCTCCTGGTCCAAGGCCTGGAATGCTGCCCTCTATCCCTGCCCAAGCTTTTCCACAGTCTTCCTATCTCCCCGTGCCTCAGTCTTGCTGTCTCCTGTGGTCTCTGTCTGATTGCATGCTACTGTGATTTCTCTAGTGCTGACCCATATTGGGCCTGCTCTGCCTCATTTTGCATAAACTCATCTTATTTCCTCTGAGACTGGAACCTCTTGAGACCAGCACATTTCTTTCTTATTCTCTTACATCTTGACTGCACAAAGCATGAAGAACTGGAGAGCTAGTTTATCTTTCTCCAGTTTTAAAACAATTGTGATAAGATACACAAAGTAAAATTAGTACCATTGTAATGAGAGAAGTAGACACAGAGAGAGAGGGAGAGGGAGAGATGGGGGTGTTGAATATACACGTGGTTCATAAGAAGCTCTTCATCTCCTTTAAGACAGGATTTCTGACTGTACCTGGAGTTCACTGATGGAACTGCTGGCCATCAAACCCCACAGAGCCTCCAGTCTCTCTCTGCCTCCCTAGCACAGGGATTACATGTGTGTCCTGCTGTGCCTGGCTGTTGTGTGTATGTGTGTGGGGGGACTCCTAATGCTTGTATGGAAGCATGTTACACATTGAACCAATTCTCTACCCCTCCTTTCTTCATAGTAGTTAATAATTTGCATTTCATGTGCCTACTATCCATGTGCATTTCTTTGGAAAAATGTCCGTTCAGACTCTTTGTGGTCGGGAAGATGGCACAGTGGAGAAAAGGTTCTTGCTGCCAATTCTTGAGACCTATATAGTGGGAGGAGAGGACCGATTCCACAAGCTGTTCTCTGATCTTGCCTGCTGTGGGGACACAACACACACACAGACACACAGACACACAAAAGATAAACATTTAAAAATACTCTTGGCTTTTTAAATAGGCCCTGCTATTTTGTTATGGAGTTGTAGGTATTCTTTATATAGTCTGGATACTGACACTTTATCAGAAAAAATGGTTTGCAACAACTTGTGGGATGGGACTCATTAATAACTACTGACTGAGTGCTGCATCTGCAGCTAGTGCTGAAGATGCCAGCTGGCGTGCAATCTGAAAGGATTTTTTTAAATCTATAGATAGGTGTCAGGTTATTTTTCATACCTAATATCCTGCAAAATTCACAACAACTCTGGAAGGTGTGTGGAATCACTTCTGTTTTATGGAGACCATGTCTCAGAGCAGGTGATTTACCAAGGTCCCTGCAGTCTAGCAGGTGGCAGAAGCAGGGTGTGTGAGACAGTCATGTCTGCCTCTCTGCGCTGCCTGCTACCCAGCAGGCTACGTGAGTGTCCTAGTTAGGGTTTCGTTGCTGTGGACAGACACCAGGATCAAGGCAACTCTTTTAAGGGAAAGCATTTTATTGAGGCTGGCTTACAGGATCAGAGGTTCAGTCCATTATCATCAAGGTGGGAGTTTGGCAGTGTCGAGGCAGGCATGGCACTGGAGGAGCTTCTTTTTTGTTGTTGTTGTTGTTTTGTTTTGTTTTTGTTTTTGTTTTTTGTTTTTAAATTTTATTGCATTATAATGAGAAAAGTTACATGATGATTTCAATTTATCTGAATTTGTTAACATATAAAAGCATATTTTAAGTAAATAGAATTAAATCACATCCTTGTTTCCCTTTTGTACCCCAACTCTTCCCAGAATATCTTGTTTTCTCCATCTATGGTAATTGAGAGTTTTGCTGAGTATAGTAGCCTGGGCTGGCATTTGTGTTTTCGTAGTGTCTGTATGACATCTTCCCAGGATCTTCTAGCTTTCATAGTTTCTGGTGAGAAGTCTGGTGTAATTCT
>NW_022196912.1:7052476-7090336 GCF_008632895.1 Mastomys coucha | reverse complement strand
GGGTGCTATTTATGTCTTTCTTAAAGTCCTGTATCATGACCATGAGAAGTGATTTTATATCTGAATCTTGCTTTTTGAGTGTAATGGTGGGAGGAATTGCTATGGTGGGACAATTGGGTTCTGATGATGCCAAGTAACCTTGGTTTATGTTGTTTATTTTTTTACACTTGCCCGCCCCCACCACCATCTGGTTATCTCTAGTGCTACCTGCCCTTGCTAAATCTGACTGGAGCCTGTCCTTTCTGTGATCCTGGTTGTGTCAGAACTCCTCAGAGTCAAGCTGTCTCTGGGATCCTGGGATCCTGGGCTTGTTAGAGCGCCTGGGAGTGGGGCTTCCTCTATGTATTCTGGGACTGGCTGCAGAGCTTGCACCCAAGGTCTGCTCAGGACACCAGCCCAGACAGACCGGAAGGAACCCAAGTCACTGGGGTGGTGGAGTTCATGTGTACCTGGTCCCACTGATCCCAGTTACTCCCAGTGTTGGGACAGATGTTGGTTCCTCCTCACCTCAGATCCTGGGCGTGTCAGAGCGCCTGGGAGCGGAGCTCCTCTGGGTGTTGTGGGACTAGCTGCAGAGCTTGCGCCCAAGGTCTGCTTCAGGACACCAGCCCAGACAGACCTGAAGGAACTAGAACCACTGGGCTGGCAGAATTCCTGTGTGCGTGGTCCTGCTGGTCCCAGTTATTCCCGGTGTTGGGGCAGATGGTGGGTCTGGAGGAGCTTCTTGTTTTGAAGGCAGCTAGGAGAAGACTGACTTTCAGGAAGCTAGGAGGAAGGTCTCATAGCCCACCTACTCCAATAAGGCCACACCTCTTAATAGTGTCACTTCCCAGGGGCCCAGCATTTTCTAACCATCACAGTGAGAGAGTGCAGGGGAACTTCATGGTTTTTCTTCTTATCCAATGCCTACCTAACAGCTGCGGCAGCATCCTCAACTACTAAATGCCATTTTCTAAGGGAGGAGCCTTTGTTCAGCTCTCTCATACCTTTATTCTTGTAATCTCTCCTTTCCTCTTACTAGCTCAGGTCTTCTCAGAAAATCACATCCACATTCATCAACTTGACTCAACAGAAGTCAGGGCTGACAGTCGTTGATGAGAAAAGTATATTTATGAAAGAAACAGGCTGTAAATCTTACAGTGATCTCTGGGTCCTGAGTTGTTGTAGCCCCTCCGTCTTTGTTTACTTGGGAATTGAATGATCGCCTGCAGCATGTGGCTTGGCAGTCCGTGGATGCATTCTGATACAAGACATGGCCCAGCTACTTGGATGGATGCCCAACATGAACTAAGAGGCTATTATTTGCTTTGAAGAGAGATTCTACTAGGCATGGAATGACATTCGAACACCATGAATTGCCTATTTTAAAAATTGTAGCACATATAATGAACACTACATAATGAGTAGCTTTTGAACACTTTAATTTTCATAATCTTTTTGTGAAAATGCTGTAAGGCGAGGGTATCATTCATGGTGAGGCAAGGCAGGCTCTCCCGAGCCTCAGCTCTAGGGCTATGACATCCGGACTGTGATGCCACAGTGTTCCACTTTGCTCTCCCATGATGCATTGAGCCTCTCCTTCATTAGAAAGTGGGACACAGGTTCATCACGGAAGGCAGGAGAAATGCTTTTGACAGCTCTCCCAAGCATCCTCTATAGACGTTCACAGAGGCCAGGACTCGTGTGAGAGGACGGGCCTTTTCTGGAAGGAACACATCTTCCACATCACAGGAAACTGTACTTGCCTAAAGCCTGAACTCTTCTAGTATGGCTGACTTTTCTAGACTCTGAAGCTACACGGTGGCTAACATATTTTCTTCAGCGAGTCCTTGGCCCTATGCCTAAGGGTCATTAGGCATATGCTAAAGATATTTTATAAATCTCACTGTTGTCTGACCTCAGAATATTTTGTCAACCCCAAAAGGAAACTCTACACTTATCAAGGAGCCGCTCCCATCTCTCCCTTCCCTAGCTCTCAGAAAACTTAGTAGGCTTACTGTCCTGCTTTCTGTTTATGGAGTCTCAGTTTTCATGTAGATGAGCTTATAAAATGTGCCCCATGAGCTGTTAGCAGGAGGGCAGTACTTCAGTCTTGAGAGCTGATTCCCAAGAGGAATCAGGCTTTTGGGGTCAGAGACAGTGAGCTGGGAAGTTACCTGGGCATTTATGTGCCACATTTGAGCTTTCAGGGCTCTTGGAAGAGGGGATATACCTTGTTTGGGTCCTTGGGCAAGTTATTATCTTTTTGCCTTGGTTCGTTTGCTCTGTAGGATAGGAATACATATGTAATTCTGAAGATTAGGGAGGAATACTGTGGAAATAGTCAGAACAGTGCTTGCCTATGGGGGTTACCAGTGTGGATTAAGGTCTTGCTCCTGCTCAGTATTTGATGCAGGTATGTAGGCTGAGCCCATACCATCCACAAGGCAATCATGGAGACCGTTCAGTTGTCTTACTCCTTCCCATCTTCCATCAGAGTAGGCCTGAATATTACCACCACATCAACATTGACAAAATTACTTCTTCCTTCTCTGCATCTCCTCATACCTAGGGCAGAGATTTCTGACTCTCTTTTTTTTTTTTTTTTTTTTTTTTTTTTTTTTTTTTTTTTTTTTTTTTTTTTGGTTTTTCGAGACAGGGTTTCTCTGTGTAGCCCTGGCTGTCCTGGAACTCACTCTGTAGACCAGGCTGGCCTTGAACTCAGAAATCCACCTGCCTCTGCCTCCCAAGTGCTGGGATTAAAGGCGTGCAGCCGCCACCGCCTGGCTGATTTCTGACTCTTTAACTTGGCACTGAGGCACTCTGCCTGTGTCTTGCCTTCCTCTCTGGTTTCCCTCCCAGTGTGAATTCCCAGCTCTCCTGGGTGGTGCCTGGGTTCCCCTGTGCTGCCCCCTACTCCAGCTTTCACATTTCTCTGTTGGGAATGGACTCCCACTCAATAGTGCCAGGCAGAACTCTGCTCCCCCTTCTCTTCCCTTCCTCTGAGTTTTCCCCCTGTCATAACAGTATAAAAATCCTAAGGTCTGAGACCCATGAAATCCATGCTGGAGATAGTGCTTCACCCATGGTAATGTCAGCCAAGCTAATGTGTGTGGGTGATGTCTGGTAACCGTTCAGTGTGTTACTATCCTCATAGCATAGCAGGACCATTTGTACACATCTAGGCTGAAATTCCTTGAGGGCATCCTATGCCTCTTTAACCTCTATAGAGTCCTATTTATGCCCAGCATAACATCCTACCTGGGAAAAGTTTTCCTATTATTTATAGAATTGAAATCAAATGCTATCTACCTATACAATATCAAATATGTATTATTAGATACGATAATACTTTTCTATTTCAGTTACGTATGTATATAAAATCTCACTTGCCATCCAGTACTAATTGGATTTCTAAACAGTTGCTGTGTATAGCATGAACTCCTCTAATCAAATCAAAGAAGACAGTTCTCCGAAGGAAGCTCTTCCACAGCACTTAACACTCGGTTGGTGAGACAGAATTTGATTAATTCCTCCCTGATGAATGTAATTGACTTGAAAATTCACCAAGACAACATTTTTGACAATACAAAGGAGTGAAAATCTCCTTTTATTAACCTCTGGAGGTCCTCCTCCCTCTTCCCTCCAGACTAACCACAGCGAGCATTGAAACACGTCTCTCCCAGATGCAATAACTATCATTTATTGAGTGGTTGCTGTATGCCATCTCTTCACCCAGCTTCACTCAGGTTCTACCCCATTCCTATTGTGAGGCAGATGGTATTGCCCCTGTGTTATAAAACAGGAAAGGGAGGCTTGGAGAAGTCAATTTATCCAAAGTCACGAGGCTTGTAACTAGAGCATCTACTAGCTGGAGGGTCATAACTCTGTGTTAAAGGCTTTCTCCTCATCTCTTCCCCATTTGCATGGAGTCAGCCCACCTGTACCTCTCACCATAGTTCATGGTCCATCCCCAACATGGGGACCCAAGGGAGCTGGGATTTTGCACCCATAGATTGTGCACTGTCAGAACAATCGCTTCACCTCTTTGAGCCTGATTTTTTTTTTTTCAATCTGTGAATCCAGGAGCTGGTTTCAGTGATCTCCATTATTCATCCAGAACATTCTGTGATTTTTAGGAATTAAACACCAAAGCAAGGACTGGCTTTTCTGCAGGCCTCTCTCTCCTCCCGCACCTGCAGGCATATTATCTTTCATAGCACGCAGGCAGGCGGTCAAGTCACCCTGACCCAGGTACCTCCCTGCGCCTCCATATGCCTGTGGAAGCTGCCAGGCAGCTGAGGGAGAGGGAAAGCCCTGTGGGGTGTACTGAAGAGCATGGACTTAGTGGGTTATGTAAGCCATCTATGATCCCATCTAGTTTAATGGTGCTTGTATCCTTTGAGCAGCAGGCGGGGCCCTGTTGTTTTACAGGGCTTCCTGGAGCATAGGTTTAGGAGGATGGTCCTGAAGGCTTATGGGTGCTCCCCGAGATCATCCACATTTATCCAGGGCTGTATCTTTTCCCTTTCTTCCTCCATCAGCTTTCCTGGCTAAGGCAAAGACTGTAGAGCTAAGTTTATCTGAGCTCCATATGGGATGTATATACCTCTGCCATTTGTATGTCAGGCACTGAGTCATGTCTGGGTCAGCTGGCACCACAGGACGGTGAGCCCAGAATCACAACAAAGCTAATTAAGACAGACTTCTGGGTCCTACCCACCCCAGAGTTTCTGACTCAGGTCTGGGTCGGAGCCTGATCTTTCCGTATCTAGAGATGTGGGTCCGGGAATGATCACAGCCAGTGTGCTAGAGAGATTCTGCAGAGATGCCTACATCCCTCTACATCACCAAACTGACACTAGACATGGAGATGTTTCTGGCCATGTTTTTAGATGGAATCTATTTACTGAAATCCTAATAAACAGAAGGAATAATTGTGTCTTGTCCACATCCCATCATCACCATGGCAGTTGTGGCTCAGGGTGACCTGAGACGACCATGAGGTGGAGCCAGACTGACTGAGTTGTGCATTTTACATTCACAGACAGTTCCTTTATACCCCACTGCCTCTCTCTCCCTGGGTGACAGATTGCTAGGACTCTTCCCTACCTAGAGCTTCAATGAAAACCTTTGCTTTTATTTTGTGTCTAGCTGTTTGGCCGTGTGTGTGTCTGTGCATCATGTTCATGCAGGGCTCTGGAAGCTAGAAGAGGGCATTGGATCCCTTAGGACTAAAGTTGTAGCCAGTCCTAGGGTGCTGACACTCAAATATGGGTCTTCTTGAAAAGTAGCCAGTGCTCTTAACTGCTGATCCACCCCACTTTTCTAATTTAAATGTTTATACCTATAAAAATAAGGAGAATTGAACAATAAACTCAGGATTCCCATCAACTGGACTTTTAACATTGCCGTCTCTTTATTTCTTCACAAGTGTTTTCCAACCATCTCCAGACATCCCCTCCCAAGTATTTCCCACAACATGGGACATTTTTTTGCATAACCACAAAACCATGACCACAGCTAACAAGTCCAATAAGAGTGTCTAAGTATTATTTGAATATTTAATATTCAATCCGTACTCACATCTCCCAAGTTTTTTTTTAAAACTATTCCAGTTGATATATGGCAAGACATATATGCACATTGCCTTCATTGCTAAGTACTTTTCCTTTTGAAATGTTGCCTTCAGTGGGAGAGTGAGATCTACAATAGTCAGAATAGACCTTGCTAGGTATCCAGAGCTAATGAAATGCTTTTGAAGTAGTTACAGCACCTGTGGGGTTGGGTGATTCTGGGGCAGGGGCCATGAGCTGTTTCTATTGCTTGCTCAGCAACTTTTGTTTCATTTCATTTTCTCTGGCCTGGAAAGGCAGAGAGGCTGGGAATATGACTTCTAGATCCATGAGCATCTCTTGTGTGTAAAATACGGATGTGTTGGAATGTATTCATAGAGTGCTGTATTGCCTGGGGGAGGAGAGACTCAGCCCCTAAGCCCTGGGCGGAAGCTACCTGAGAAAGCTTGGGATCTGTGCTTTCTTTCTTCCCCACTCATTTCTTTTCTCCTCCCATTAAAAACCCTAGTTCCAGTGATGGAGTGTTGTCTTGAGTTTCAAGCTCTGAAAGCCCACATTCACCTTGTCCACTTGAGTGACCTGGTTTCTTTCCAGAAGGGTGATTGACAGATAGTGATGGCTGTGCCCGCCTCCAGGCCCTGGCCTCCTGCTCATCCTTCACGTAGGTGTTTTGAACATGTTACATACTCCCTTTTAGCCTCCCCCTCCAAATCAAAGGTCCCTTGCTGCAGTCTAAATGCCACAGTGTACCCGTGGCTGGGGCTGACGTGGATTGGCAAGGGAGGCTGTCCTGCGTCACCCAGCCTCAGCTGTCCCACCATATGGCCTCTGGCATGGCACGGTGTGATGCTGCCAAGGGTAAGCCTGGCTTAGGATGGAGGCACAACGCTGCCAAGACTTTTTCTGGACAGGGACATGGTTACTAGGATGGAGTTCAGGGGGGCTTTTTACCATAGCTTCAAAGTGGAGACACAGGAGGGCTGGTGGTAGGGGGAGGCATTGAGTGGTCTGGGGGCTCAGGGAGCATGGGTGGATGATGGTATCATTTCTGTCCTATGAAGTTCTCTGAAGCTGTCTTCCAAGCACTGAGGGCTGGCCACATAGACCCTCACACTTTCATTTGTGGTCCTCGGTGTCCGGAGAGAACCAGCCCCTTAGCATGCTATTACTTTGCTTCACCTCCTTTGGATTGGAAGGTCTTCAGAGATGGTGATGTTGGTCATCTTGTCAATTTGGTATACATGGTCACTCAATAAATGCAAATATGTTCCTGAAGCCCATAAAAGTGAGGGATAGGATGTATGTTGACAGTGAATTAGGTTACATACATGATAAAAAGATAAATCTGAGGCAACCTTAAGAGCCACAGTAGTATATTCCCATGTTGTGGGAAATACTTGGGAGAGGAAGGAGGGGAACGTCTGGAAATGACTGTAGAGCACTTATGCAGAAACAGAGATAGCAATGTTAAAATTTGAGTTCAAAATTGTGTTTCATTGCACGGTCTCGCTGATGATTGCTGCTCTGTTGAGAAACAATCGTCAGCATCATGTTTCTCATATTTTCTTGTCCATATACCAACTGCTCTGACCACTAACATTAGCTCAAACGTCTTACGGTCTTTAGTAGGTCACTTCGTGATATTTCTGTTGTTACCACATTTTACCCTTGATCCAAACCTTGGGTCATAGAAGCACAGAATATGTGGGTCCTATCTCTTTCCATCCTCCTGACCTCAGGAGGTTTATACAGAGTTATGGGTACTCAAAACCAGTCACTGTGCTTGGCCATGCTTAGTGAAGACGCAGCATGGCTCTCTTTGAGTTTAGCAGAGGGAGAGTTTTGGTGCTGGCTTCATCAGGACAGCCTTCTAAAGGTGCTTGGAATGGCCGGTTGGCCCTGCCAGCACTAGGAAGGGTGGAGGGTGGATGGGGAAGGGGGATCCAGACCAGATTTCCTGTAGAGAAGGTCAGAGAGGACTGTGAACACTCTCTGCTGAGAACTGTAACGAGGTATGGTTAAGTAGTTTGGAACCATTAACTTCCAGTTGTGTATTAGACACAGTCTGAGCTGCCAAGAACTGTGGAAGCTGACCACAGGGGAAGGTGACAGCCACAGAGGAAGGTGACAGCCATAGGAGAAGGTGAATGGGGAGTTCTTCAAATGTCATGCTGCCTGTGGTCTTGGTGAACAAAGTTGATGGGAGTGGATCAAACTAAGAAAGATAAACGCTTGCAAAAGGGAGATCCATCCTGCTGTCTCAACTCTTGGACTTCAAAAGCTCAAGTCTGTTGGCAGCAGGTGACAGAGCAGAGAGGAAGGAGGGGGTCAAGGGACAGCAAGGAAGTACTGAGGTGATCTAAAAAGGCTGGGGAACTCCAGGATTTTAGATTTGGAAAGTAATGGCCATATAGCCCATTTAGAAAATATTTTGTTAGCATCCTAAAAAGCTGCCCATCAGCTGCCCATCTCATCTGATCACTCCAATGCTTACGTGTTTACCCAAGGTAAATCAAAGGAGGGACCGAGCTTTTCTCAAATCCCATCCCTTCAGCCCTCTCCTCCTGTAAGGCCTCCAGATTGCCCCAGATCAGAAAACCAACTCATGCGCACCGTTACTCAATTTCTAGTTTGCCCTTCAGAATCTTCTACTGGACTGTTCACAGCAGCTTCACTTCTATTGCTCCCAAACTGGAAACAACCCAAATGTTCACCAGGAGGGTGTGGATAAACAGACTAGCCTAGCTACATAACGAAAAAGAGTTAGCAATACAAAGAAAAAAAATAAATGTATCACCATAATTACGCTGAGTGAAAAAGGCCAGATGCCCTTTAGAAAAAGGATATACTTATAATTCCACTAATAGAACATTCTAGAAAATGCTAGCAAGTAGACCAGCAATTGCTGTGAGCTGGAGGTAGTGTGCTGGGGCACGGGAAAGGTGAGAGAGGCCTGTGAGGACCCTTGGGGTTGAAGGGCAGTTTACAGCTTTGAGTAAATGGGATGTGAGGATAGGGTAAAACTTACCTTTGCTTGCTGTTTAAATGCACTCAGTTCATCCTGTCTTCAGGGCATTTCATGAAAGCTGCTAAAAATAATAGTGGAGGTTGGAAGATTAAACATATTTAGATTTTAAAATGCCATTTGTGTGCTCCTCGCGGTTGTGCTCTGGCATCCCCAGGGAACTAGTTCCATGACCTCTGAGGAGAGCAGCATTTGAGACTATGCAGATTCCTCACGTAAAGTAGAGAGGCCCTTGCATAAAACAAGTGCATACTCTCCCATATATTTAAAAATCATGTCCTTTCTGCCACCCATTCTGCTTTGCCTTGGGTCAAAAGCAATGGAATCAGCTGACCATGGACTGAAACCTTTGAAACCGAGAGCCCAAAGAGATAAGTCTGCTATTTAAGTTGTCAATGCCAGGTATTCTACCACAGCGATGAAAACCTAGCTGACACGATATGGGTGAACAATGTTTTAAAAATAATTTTGAACTGCGCCTGATTGAAACTGCCAGTGTGGAACTCAACAGATACAGAGAGCTGCTGACGTCACATTCGTGTTCCTAAACTGGAGTGAATTTATTTCAGTGGAAATGAGAAGAGAGGCAAGAGAGTCAAACTTCCTCATGGAAGCAAGGAGAGCAGGAAAGGGCTCCATTGGAGCTAAGCACATGGAGGGAGCCTGCATGGAGGCTGAGCTAACAAGAACAAGAGGCAGTGCCTCAGGGACCCTTAGAGGCTTACCAAGGGTGATGGTGAGAGGCAGGCTTCACTGAACAGGAGAAAGAACTGAGAGACAGATCCACCAAGCTGAGCCAACAAACAGAGAGGAGGCCAGTGTGGAGAAGCATCATGTCTACAAGTGGGCCAGGACAAAAGACGAGGGTGGACAGGCTAGGGCCAAGAGGGGCAGATGAACCTGCTGCCTATGTCCTGGATAGTGCATACAGGCATTGGGCAACATTGGGATATATCACTTAACTTTTCTGTGACTTTTTTTCCACCTGTAAAATGGGAATGATAATTATGCACACCTCACAGGAGTACAGCGATCAAGTTCCTTTCTTGGCCATACATGTGAATTTGTCAGTGCAACACCTAGAGCAGTCTTTCTTAAGATGTTCTTTGACTCCTTCCTGCACACATTTTAGGTCTTGGTTCAGATGATACCCCATGAGAGAAGCCTTTGCTGACCACAAAATTAAGAATGGAAATCTACTCACCTGCTACCATATAGCAGAGGTGTGCGTCCCTTTATTTGTATGGGGTTCCTCAGCTTCTTTCTGCTAGAGTGACATTAGCGCTAGAGACTCCGTGATGACAAGGGCTTTGTTTAGTCTAGAACACTGCAGAGTCTCGTAGCTGCTCAGGGCATTCTTGCTGCACCTGTGGTGGATCATGGGGCATTCCTTGGCCTTGATCTCCTTCTGTTTACATCACAGAGATCATGGACCTGAAAGTCCTGGGTCTTGTGAGGGTAGTCAGGGTGTGGCATGATGAAGCAAGACTGGTTGTTGGTATTAGATCTCACAAGATGAGGGGTGGAAAAAGATTCCAAGGCAAGAGAGAAGGAGTAGCCAGGGCCAGGTCCATGGGCATGGCTGTGGCTGTAGCAGTGCCTGGTGGAACCTCAAGAGATATGACAACAAATGAGAACAGATTAATTCTGTATGCAGGATAGTTCCCGAAGGACAAGAGCTTAAGATCTCCTTGTAGTTGGCCCAGTGAGGAGTATTATGGGGTTCTAAAGGAGAGGCTACTTTTGTTTCATGTTGTATTTCTGATCTATGCCAATGTTTTAGGCCAATTTCTGTTTCTGTAAGAAAATATCTGAAATCAAATAATGTACAAGAGATGCAAGCTCATCTAGCTCGAAGTGTGGGGACAGGAGGGTCCAAGAGCATTATACATAGCACCATCATCTGCTTAGCTTCTGGCAAGGGCCTGCTTGTTGCCTGTAAACATGACTTGGACATTTTGTGGTGAGGTAGCAAATGGTGTTCTCCTTCTCTAAATCTTTTAAAGCCGTTAATGCCAACATATGAATCAACTCTCAAACATCGTGTAATCCTGATTACACCCCGAAGATCCCAGGTCAGGAAACCGTGAGCACCCTTGGGGATGTCATTGTTAATGCACTGGTGGCATTACATTTAAATCTGTACCCTCCCAGTTCTTGACTAGAGAGCACAGTGGCTTTATTGAGATATGTCACTTTGTACAGACTCTACCCATCTCAAGTGTGCAGTTCAATGGCTTTAAATGAGTTACGTTTACATTACTGTCACCCCAGTGCACAGGACACATTCATCGAGTCATGGAGGCGCCTACACCCATTAGCTCATCACTCATTTCTCCCACCACTCGTTACCTGCTAACCCAGCTTTCTGCCCATTCCTTGATCTTCTACAGGAATGAAATCATACTTGGTGATTATGTCTGGCGTCTTCTGCTTGGTATGTTGTCCTTACATCCACATCATCATGTGTGTGTGTCAGGAGAGCGCAGGTCCTTTTTGCAAGTGTGCCATATCTTGCTCTAGTGAATGTAGTGCACTCTAGTTATAAGTTCATTAGCCTCTGGATAATGATTTTCTTGGGCCATTTTGAATAAGTGTGCCATGAATGTCCACATGTAAATTTGTGTCCTTCAAAGCTCATGTTTTTTCAGACTTAACACATGCTGTGCCTGTTGCTGAAATGAGAAAGCAGTGAGTGTATTCTCTTTAGTTGACGCTATGTTTGAATAGGACTTTCCCACTCTCTCCTCTCTGCAGCAGGGCACTGTACTTTCTCTGTGCCCCTACCCCATGTTTTAAATCCCTGTTCTACACACATGTAGGTAGAAAACACAATGGTGCAAGGCAGTGTGAACTGGGGCAAGTGAGTTGGGTGTAGGGTCATCATGGGGTCATTGTTTAATGTCAAAGCAGTTCCACCGTAGAAGGTAACCAACCCCAGGTTCTGTGCAGAGGGAGCGGATATGCTGAGGGGGTGGGGCCTGCGAGAAAAGCTGACACTTGTGTCAGAAGAGGAGCCAGCCACATGGCTCTGATTTACCCATGTCAGTAGAGGGCTGGGAAGAGCTGGGGGAGGGGCTGGTTTGTGTCTTGAGGCTGCCTGTAACTGCCTAGCCTTGGGGACACTTGATCTGCCCTCCTCTTGAGCTACTGAGGGAACAGAGCCAGAGGGTCTTGGAAGGGATGCTGATCCCCCAGTCTGGGCAGCAGCACTGCCTCTTCAGGGCTCTTTCTTTTCATCTAAAATGTCTGCTTTGGTTCAAGCACAGAGGTGCCTTGGCTATCATCTCAGGAGTCAGACAGAAGTAGCTAGTTGGGCTGGTGAATCATCTGCAGAGCACCCCTGTGAGGGTCATCCTGCATCTGCGCTCCTTCAGAGCTTCCAAGGGGAAGGGAAGGATTTCTTTGGGAAGTCCTGGGTTAGTTCTGGTCTGAGGCCATCTAGCAAGCACCTGCTACTCATTGAGTCTCTACAGTGTGACTGTTTAGATCCTTTGGAGGTGCTGAAAGGCTAGAAGAAGCCCTGCATCCAATTAGGAGGAGAAGTACCTGTGTATGGGATGACCTGCAGCCACTGGCATCAGAGGAGGGGGCCAGGGTGATCGAGGAAGGTTTCCTAGAGGAGGCTGCATGTGAAATAGAATGTTTTTCTTTTATGTAGGCCCTGGCTTCCTCTGTCTACGGCTGGCAGCACCTTGCTGCAAGCCACTGAGTGCATTCAAGGCAGTAGATGTACATAGGAAATTGAGCTACAGAAAGAAAGAGTGAGAAAAAGCAGCTGATATCCTTGTCTCATCCGACACTGGAGATTGTCTGCATGTGTTGGCAGTGGGGTGAAGTGAGACCCAAGTTTACTTCACAGACCACCTTATAAGGGGAAAGTCTCCTCTTGAGGAGAGGCAGAATGATCTTCTCCTACAGTCATTCTCGTGCGTGTGAGTTGACTTAAAGGACTCACATCAGCAACAGAGGCCCTGGGAGGCAGAGAAAGCCTGACACGGAGGGTGGCACACTGAAACTAATTCACGTGGTCGCCAAGCTGGTGAGGCCTGGAACCCGGGGGCTCTGGCTTGATGGGGTGTGAACCAGAGCATTTGCTAGAAGAGCAGACAGGAGGCACATTCCTGACCGAACAGGAGAGGAAGCTCTCTCAGCACACAGTCATAATGACATTATACCTACCTAAAGCACGTGGGTCCCTGTCCTGGGCTCTATCATTCCCATGTCTGGATAGCGAACGTGGTGCTGATGATGAGTGGCTTGATGGTCAAGGGCAAAAAACAAACAACAAAGCCGATGAAATTAATTCTTGTCTCTGAGAACTTTGAAAGCTATTTGAAGTATTATGTTTTGTCAAAGAGTAATCAAAATACAGAAAGGATTCCATGCCAGTAGGTGGCTTTGCATTATTCCTTCTTCTGATAACTGTCATTTACAGAATTGACAGCATTTACTCTGTTCCCAAGTGTTTTCTCAACTTGATAGCTACGTTGTTCTCATGACTTCTGGAAGCATGTGCTGTTTTCTGAACTTTGTCACAGGGTCTAGGGTGATGTCAATATATTCTAAAGCCTAGTATATTCTAGAAGTCTGAGGAAGACTAGCCGAGTCGCCCCTCTTGCTGTGTCTGGCTCCTCTCTTCTCTCATCCCTCCTTGATGGTTGGGATGTTGTGCCAAACTTCCTTTGGCTTCCAGCAAGCCCCTGGCTGCTTGTGTGAGATAAGTGCCTCCCTGTCTGATTTCAAACCTTCCCTGATGGGCTTCAGGCTGCTGTGCTCTGCTCCCAGGGCGGTGGCTTTTGTAACCTTTCTCCTTCAGCTGCCTACAACCCATTAGTCCTTTCCAAGAATCATAAAAGCTGAGTCCAGGTCTCCTTGTTTGTAAAGCCTGCCTTCAGGACCACCCAGCAAGTTCCTGGCTCCCATCTGGGAGTCTGCAGATTAGGCACCTGGGAGAGTCAAGGCTTGCTGGGCTTCTCCCGTGCCAGCTGACCTCTCAACCTGGGTCCTTAGGTTGGTATGCTCTGCATAGCTACACTCTTGGGAAGTAGTTGCCAGATACCATTGTGTTCTGCCATACCAAAAATAGTGTGAAAACATAGTAAGTCTCATCAAAGAGGACAAGGAGGAGGGAGAGGGGAAGGGGGAGGAGGGAAAAGAAGAGGAGGAAGAGGAGGTGGAGAAGAGGAAGAAGAAAAGGAGGGGGAGAAGGGGGAGGAAGAGAAAGGTTTGGGGTTCCCATTACCTCTGGCCACTAGGGTCAGTCTACATCTATCTCCGATGGAAGAGACTGTGTAATCTGGGGACACTGCCAAATTGGCACCACTGTGCTGGAAAAGATGGTGACCAACTGAATGAAGTTCAGATTTACACCCAAACTCCAGCTTTTGTTCCCATTCACTTCAACTGTTTTTGCTTCCAGCTGACCTTTGTCACTTGGGAATAGGGTTTGTAGATCTGGGTGGCTTCAAAGTTAAATTCCCATGGGCTTGGAGGGAATTCCACTGTTCTACACTAGGGCTCCCTTTTATTCTTTGATGCGTTTGAAGGCTCAAACTTATGCCTGGCTGTGCCTTGGACCTGCAAAGGGAAGGAGGGAGCTCTGGGAGACCCACTGTGTGTGGTTGTGCTCTTGGCTATCACACCCAGAGTGCAGGGATAGTTCCATTTCTTCCATCTATCAGATAGGTGCCACCCATTGAGCCATCATGTGATTGCCAGAGCCTGGGCTGACCAATTATGGAGAATATTTTATCAGTCCACTTTACACATGGGAAAGTGGCAAGATTAGAAAGGGTACCCCGTGCTGCTGGGACTCCCAGACTATAATGCCCAGAGTGGTTTGTGTCTCCTTGAAAGAATGGGTTTTTTTTTTTTTTTTTTTGCTTGTTTCATTGTTTTGTTTTGTTTTGTTTTCTGCCAGTGTAGCTCTTAAATGCTTTGCCTTGGGCCTTTCAGCAAATCTGAAACCTCTCCACTAGATAACCAAGGCCAAGTTTATCCTGAAGGGAAAGGGCTGAAATGACCTCAATACATTCTTTATGATCAGTAGCCCAAACCCAGACCTGTTGCTGTCCAGCAGAGCTTGGGAAGTGTGTTGGCTTGGTTAGCCCATCGCTCACTCTCCTCTCCGAGAACCTCTCTCCAAAGTTGATTTCCTTCTTGAAAGTTCTCAGCACGGGATGCTATAGTAACTAGTGTGAAAGTTGGTGTTCTGGCTGCCCTGCAAGGATGCCTCCCCTGGGCTTCTACTACCAAGGCTCTCCCTTCTCTCTCTCCCCTTCTGCCCAGATTCAGTGAGTCTTGGAGTCAGAAAGGACCTGGGGAAACATGTAGGTCAGTTCAGCTGTGGAGAGAAGCAGGTCTGGCATCTCTTCCACATTAGAGAGTAAAGCTTACATACCTGTTGGATGAGTCTCTCGCTGGACCAGGCTGATAGCTTCGTCAGTAGAGCACTTCCCTTATAAGTCATGAGGGTCTGAGTGTGATACCTAGAACCACAGGTTTAAAAAGAAAATCCAAATAGGGCACGGTGATGGATAATGGCAATCGGAGCATTTGGAAAGTGGAGGCTGGAGGGTCCCTCAGCTCACTGGCTAGCCAGCCTACCCAGCTTGCTGCATGGCATCGAGAAACAATACCTGAGGTTGTCTTGTGGCCTCCACACATGCACACACACGTGCACACACATATGCACGCACAGGACTCTCAAGGCGAAGTGAGCAGATAAGGGTTGTTTGTTTATTGTTTGTCTTGGTGGACTCGTTTTCAGACTCATGGATTTCTCCAATGAGGTCTGAAGTCCATCTAGTTAATTAGAACCCCCCACACTTTATTTGTTTCAGGCTGCTTCTGAATCTTGTGTGTTGAGCCCCAGCAGCTTAGAACTAGGAGACTTGGATGTCCTTGAGCATGATCTCCTCAGAACAAAGTCCTTGGAGGATTGCTTGAATCGCTGTCAATTTTATCTCAAAAGGTGTTGGGGCTCTCACCATGAGGGTGAGGCCAGGGGCACCCAGAATTGCCCTCATCTGCTCTTCTTCTTTAGAGTTCTTAAAGCAAAGCTTGTTTAGATGAGTATCAGTAGGTGAGTTAGTCAGGCAGCTGTGTAACAAGATGCCTGAGACAGTAAACTTACACAACAAAAAGGTTTATTCTGGGTCATCGCTGTCAGTTAGCCGTAAAGCCTGTGGTGAGAAAACTTGAAGCTGCTGGAAGGCATTGTAATGGAGTGGAATTGTCCCCATAGTCCTGTTCAAGGCAACACCCCCAGTGACCTAAGGAACATTGGAAGTCCCCACGTCCAAGGTTCTCCATCCCTAAGAGTAATTCACAGAGGTCTAAGCTTTTAGCATCCAGGTCTGTAGAGGACTTCCAGAATCTGGCTGGAACAGTGAAAGTACTGACTCCAATTAAGTCTCATTTATTTTATACAAGATGGGTGAAATCCCAACTTATCTGAAGAAATTCAAACACATGTTTTACGAAAAAGCCCCTAATTGAGGGCAGGAGATTTTAGTTCAAAGAAAGAAGTACTTATAGCAGACAATTAAGGGCGAGGTAGGGCCATAATTAAGGATTAATTGATTAAGCAATTACCTAATTAATCTTCTTACTGGTTTCTGCTCTAACCAGAGTTCAACCTTCAAGCATGGCCCATGCATATACAATTGCATGATGCCAGTGTCTCCATCTCAGATGTATGAAGGGGGACAAGCCTCACCACCACACAATGGGTGAGCTCAAACCCAAGACGATGAAAGTGGTAAGTGACTACACATCTGCAGTCTGTGAGTTCCTCTGCTTCATCATGTGTGAACAAGCAATCCAGAAGGAAAGTGAGGGAATTACTTCTATGCAAGAAGCAGAACATAAGGATCGGTATTGTCTTAGGACTGGAAAGGACTAGTCAGTGATTGGAATACATTAGACTATAGCTTTTAAAAAAAATCAATGTATTAAATATTTAATATTAATCAGGGGTTTCACCCCACCTTTGATCCCAATAAAAGACAACTTTTATATTTACAATAAGCCTTTATAGAATTAAAGTTGGTTAAATATTTACCCTCTATGGTATTATGTCTACTTCTCTGCCAATAACCCCACAATATGGCTTGCCATGTTCTGTCTAGGCCACTCCTATTTCTGATTGACCAGGCCTCGTGGCTATGTTTTCAAGATTCCCCATGGCATCTTCTCTCCCTACCTTCTCTCTCTCTCCCTATGGTCTCCCACCTCAGACCCCAAGCCTGGGAACCAAAATTCCTTCTCTCTGCTGCCTAGCTATAGGTGTAGGTAGGCAATCTTTATTCACCAATCAGGGATAACCTGGGAGCAAGGTTACATAGCATCACTTGGGTCTATGCAAGAATCTACCAGTTCCTTGGAGCAACTGGGAACATTATTTAGCATTACAATACATAGCAATAGACCACAACAAATCAACACTTAGAGTTTCTCCTTTTAGTTTTTGAGCTGTTCCTACTTCTTGCCTGATGATCTTACTTAAATGCCTTGGAGATGAAAGGACCTCTGGCCTCTTTCAGATCTCTATAGTCATGAGAAGCCGCCATGCTGAGGAGCCTGGACCCCACAGGAGCCACACCCTTCTTCCCCGTGGCTCTGGCCTTGAGCTATTCTGATGGCCAGCCCTGAAACCGCTCACTCGCAGTGTTAGCTTGCTTCAAGCCTGGGTTGGGGGAAATGCCTTACTTTTCCTATATTCTGGAGCAGTGGGAAACTTGAAGAGAAACTTACCCATGTGTTTCTAATTAAGTTTCTACTTAATTCTTCATGTCTTCCTTTCTGTTTTCATTTTTTAAGGGGGGAGTGCATAATGAATAGTCTAGAAAGCAGGCTTTCTGAAGAGATTTTTCTTGACAAAAACAAAACAAAACAAGAGAAAGTGTAATGCCTATTGAGAGATGGAACTGATGACCAGAGAGTATGCATGCTGGCTCATAAGATGTGAGGCATGGTGGACCTCAGGGGATGCTTCATTTGGACCTCCTGCTGCAGCAGAGCTGAGGGCCACTACCTCTGAGCTGGCCTTTCTCAGTTCCCTCTCCTCCCCAGAAGGCTGGCATGCAATGCGGCCCCTCTCCTGGTTTGCTTCCAAAGGTCTTCAATAAACAGTTTCCTTCAAGCCACTGCCTTTCTTCCTCGAATATTTCTTCCTCTTTTCCTTTCCCTTTTATTTGGGGGAAAGAGTTTGTAAAGAAAAAAAGGTCAAGTATCTTGGCTTAAGTTCTGATGATGCTGTAAATACAACTTTGGACCATTGACCCCCATATCCCAGGCTCAAAGATGAGGCCACCCAGTAGGCTCCTGGGCCTCCTTACAGCTCCTTCCCAGAACCCGGCTCTTGGCAGAATTTGCCTTTTAAAACATTAATGCACAGAAAGGGGTTTCCCCCTCTCCTGGACACCTTCCCATCTCCCACTTCTTCCAGAAGACTCTGCTCAAGTTTGGGAAATTGAATGACATTGGGTAATTGGAAGTTGCAGAAAGAACCTAAGAACCTCATTGCAATGAACAAGAGTTGGTTCCAACCCGAGACCCCATCCCTACCTCTGGGCACCAACTGGGAAAGCTAAATACAAGAAATGGAGGAGATACGCTGGCGAACACAGCAGTTTCCTTGTGGTGCTTGCTGGTGCCCAAACTGAATCTCTGTTTATAGGGATTTGAAGCCCTGAGCTGCAGTGAATTGAAGCAAGGTCTGTAGACACCATTGCCAGTTAAGACTTCTGTTCACCCCAGACTCCAGGCCAGCATTACCAAAAGCCAGAAGAAGGAAATGAACAGATTGTTTGCTAGCTAAAGAGTACACATTCTGATACTTCATTCTAAGGCTGGGACAGACTGCTGTCAACTCTGAGTGAGGACTTGAGCGATAAGCCAACCTGGGGACTTTCTCACTGGAGTTAGGAGGTCAACCACATTTGCAGGTTGGACTCACAATTCCTTCTAGCCCCCACTCCTCCATGTTACTTTGTGTAGGGTCATGGACCATTGCTAGAGAATTAACAGAGACACAGAGAGAGGCAGTGAGGAGTTGTGGTAAATCACAGCATGATGTAGGAATAGCCAGCGGCAACATGGCACAACCCCAATAATAAACTTCTGGATGGACTTTCAGATCCTTGGGTACCCTAATGGGCCAGAGGGCGCTCTTGGTTGTAGTGAATAACTTATCTTGGATTTCTTGTATCATACATCATTAAGTGTCTCTCCCATTTCTATTCAAGTTATGATGGTGCACCTGTGGATGTCTCAGCCTGTGGGAAGCACACTGCCACGTCTACTTTGGTCTTTGGATTTGTGTCCCATGCATGTGGACTTTTCAACTTAAAAGGAGCTGGGTGGATAATTCTGAAAATAAGATGGACAAAGATAATAGTTTTCTGGAGTGATCTCTCCCTGGAATGAAGGCACAGAGGACGGCCCAGTCCCTGGCTGAAGGGATCCATGCTCTTTGTCACTGTTTTATGAGAGTGAAGAAAGTCTATACAGCCAGGTCTCCCTTTAGGCAACCTCTTACTGAGCAATTCCAAGCACTTCCAGACTTGAGAAGAGTGTGTATTTTAGCAAAATGCGTTGTCTCAGCATCTTTATTTTGCTTATCCAAAACTCTAGCTATTTCTTCTCATTCATCCTCAGGGCGTTTATGTGGGAGGAAACATGCGCTCAGCCCAGCTCGTGCTGCAGAGAGAGCTCAAATGCTGCCTTAGCTCTTGGAATATTGAGCTCTGTTCCATGCAGAATTGAGAACCAGAGATACACGACAGGAGCACTTTTGTTCCTCCAAGCATTATAACTATATTTTATTGAGGGTCAGAGGAGCAGCACCGAGGTGTCCGTGGCTTTGTAGCTACGGTGCTGTGTGGTGACCACAGGGAAGGGCCCAGGTATGGATTCCTTCCTTACAGGGATGGTTTTGCTGGCAGAAGACTTAAGACTTTTCTTTTTAGGAGGGATTTTTATGCTCCATTTGTATTTGGTTGATTGTTTTGAGATAGGTTTTGCTATGTAGCAAAACCAGGCTAGTCTGGAGCTTGCAATAGCCCTCCTGCCACCCAAGTGCTGGGATTCCATGCAGGTGCCACCACACCCAGCTAAGGACCTTTATTTCTCATCATCTTCTTCAAACTACACCACCATGTGATAGGAAATGTTTCTGGGGAGAGTAGATCCAAAGAGCCTGATTCAAGGCTGGGATGTTAATGCTCCAAGGGCTGAGTCTCAGGAAGTTCTGGCAAGGAGCTATTTGTTGGCAATCCCACCAGTGCCCTGGTGCACAGCAAAATTGTTGGCTGGGCCTTGCGGACAGTTACCGAATCGCAGATGCCTAAGAGCACGGACAAGGACCTTGGAGGAGGCCCAGCTTTCCACACCTTTCTTAGCCAGATGTTTCCCAGTGGGTGGACGTGACCTCACAGTCAGTTTGACAATTTCTGGTACTGGAAGGAAGTCAAAACAACAAAGAGCCATGGCAAGCCGCTGCATCGCAACCATGCACGTGGGGAACGCTTTCTTCCTGTGCCCTATCCTGCTCTGACTCTAATTATCTCCAGTGACATCTGATTGACTACAAATGACACAGTCTGTGTGCCCCACGGGGGATGGGCTGCGGGGGACCAGCCCAGAACCATATCACATTTCATGAGTGGGACTTTCATGGCACTATCCAATTCGGTGCAGAAATACAAGTGTGCTCGCTCTCCTCTCTCTCTCTCTCTCTCTCTCTCTCTCTCTCTCTCTCTGCTTCTTTCTCTATCTCAAACCTCTTTTTTTTTCTCACAAAAGCCTAAGTAACTGAGAGTTGACTGTGGGTTAAGGACACTTAGCAAGCATAGTTCGCCTGGGAAGTGACAGGGAATAGATCTTTGTTGTTGGTGGTGGTGGTGTTTTTTCCCCTCACCCAGAGCCCCATCTGGATAATGGGCCAAACAGATGGATAAGGGAATGGGTGTTGAGCAATTACGGACTTCTTTTCTCTGTGTTTATCCAAGTCTTGTTTCCTTCATATGCTGGTGAAGGATACTCCATCTCTGCTGCTAGCAATCTCTCCCTTCTCTGAATCTCTCCACCAATTACAGTGTTTATCAAGCAGTTCAGCACAGATCTCACTCCTGGTTATCCCTTGCTGTTGCATACATCTAATATTGTGTCCTCTCTGAGGCTGTTTGACGCCCAGGATGGACCAGACTTCTTTCTGTGTCCTCGTCTCTGGGGCGGGGCTTAGTTGCAGGTACTTATTGATCCTTTGAGCATTCCTCTCATCAAAGCCAAATTTTAGTGCTTGGCAGATAATGGGCCACTCTGGCAGGGGAGCTTCGAGGGCAAGGTTTAAGGGTTCTTGTTGTTTTTTTTGTTTTGTTTTGTTTTCTCATGTATTGAACTGGGCAGTGAATCCGAATTTAAAAGTCAGATTAGCTCATTTTAACTGGCTGGAGTCTTACTGGACTTTGTCTACATGGGAGCCAGCAAGGCCCAGCAACTCGTTTCACTGACTTCCTTTGAGTTCCGATGATGGTCTTTTTATTTTTACCCATCTCTGCCCTTCAAAGGGTCAGTCAGCCCATTGCAGGGAGCTCTTCCTCCTCCTTCCCCTGGGGAACTGGGGAACTTTCCAGTCACTATTGTCTCCCCCACATTTTCCCTTTGATGTTACAACTTCCGAGCCAGACTGGATGCCCTGTGGCATGTTGAGTGTGTTTGAGCATGTGTGCCTGTGCTTAGGTGTCTAATGTGTATACACACATCCATATGCGAAGACTCATGTGTATGAGTGTATATGTGTGTGCATGTGTGTGTATATGTGTACGTTTGTGTGTGTATGTGCATGTGTGTGTGGTGTGTGTGTGCGTGCATGTGTGTGCATGTGTATACATGTATGTGTGTGTATGCATGTGTATGTGTGTGCATGTGTGCGTATGTATATGTACATGTGTGTATATGTGTGTGTATGTGTGTGTGCATGTGTATGTTTGTGTGTATATGTGTGTGCATGTGTGTGTGTACATGTGTGTATGTTTTGTGTGTGTGGTATGTGCATGTGTGTGTGTCTATGTGCATAACTGGTTGTGCATGTTTATACCCATGCTAATTGCCAGTGAGCAGTCTGTGAGGGATGACTCCATTTCTGAATGGGGTTCAGCAAAATCATTTTCAATCCAGCAGTTTGCTTCTCATTGACATTGAGTTCATTTGACCCATGATACAGTTACTTTCTTTTTTAAAGGCGTATTTGTCACCTCGCTATCACTATAACAAATTACTCAAGATGATTAACCTCCGAGTGAAAGGTTCTTTTTGCCTGATGGTTTGGGGGTTCCAGTTGATGATTAGCCAGATTCCCAGTTGCCTCTCAGTTGCTGGCGCCGAAGTCAGAGAGTGAATGTAGAAGTGTGTGACAGGGCAAGCTGTGTATCTTACAGTCAGGAAGCAAGAGAGGATGGAGAAGGGGCTGCGACCCCACAGTCTACTTCTGTGGCACTCCTTCAATGACTGGAGCACTTGGCACTAGATCCCCCATCGCAAAGATTTCACCACCTCCCAGTGGCTCCACCCCTTTGAGAGCCATTGGGCTTTCAACAGTTTCCCTCAGCATGTGATCTGGTGTGTGTGTGTGTTGTGTTTGTGTGTGTATGTATGTGTGTGTGTGTGTGTGTGTGTTGCTACTTGCTATTCTTTGCATCTTAGGATTACAGCTAAGGGTCCAGGCCCAGACACAGATTCACTTGAGAATTTTTAGAACTTACTAAGCAAATGCTAGTCTCCAAGTCCTTCAGTTCCAGCACTCTGGTTAAGACAGTGGTGGGTATAGGGGGCCTTTTGAGACCTTATACTCATGTTGTCAATCACTCATACCCATCCTCCTGGATACTCAGGAGGTGTGCATGCAGTGCAGAGGAGGCCCAGCTGAGAAGCACCTCCTAATACTGTGTCCACAGGTAAGCGCTCCCTATCTCTTCTGTGTCTCCTTATTTAGGGCAGTGGTTCTCAAGCTTCTGAATGCTGCGACCCTTGAATATAGTTCCTCATGCTGTGGTGACCCCCCAACCATAAAATTATTTCATTGCTACTTCATAACTATAGTTTTGCTACTGTTATAAATTATAATGTAGATATCTGATACGGAAAGTATCTGATATGTGACCCCTCTAAGAGTCACAGCCCAAAGGTTGAGAGCTAAGGGGTTTCTGGGGGGTTAGGGGTTTCTGAAAGCATGGATCCTATCATAGCAGTGTGCACCCCGATGCTCTTCTCAGGGGCTTCACTTGGGTGAGTGTAGTTCTGTTGTTTCCTCCTTCACAGAGTTGCCCCTCTTTCTTGGACTTGGCCCAGCATCGAGGGGCAGTCTAGAGTGACTCTCCAGATTCATCGGGCAAGTGGGAGCCAGGCTTCCTGTGTCTGAAACACAGCATTGGATGTGGCTTTTTCTATTTTAGGGGTGTGATGTTGCTATTTTGTTTTAGAAAGACAAGTTTTTGACTGCATTTTCACACTAAAATAGATTCTAGTTTTAGGCCTCAGTTCTGAAAAGTCAGACGCATGCTGTCTCTTCACTGTGTGGCTGGGACATTCAAGAGACCCCTGGTTTTCTTGGCAGCATGAAGATCACTGGAGTTGTGTACCTTCCTAACAGAACCAGGCAGGGCGCAGGGCAGTGCCATCCCCAAAGCCACACAAACACCCTGTGATTTAGGCAGGCGGCAATTAAGGTTATCTCTCTATCTTTGGTGGATGACGAAGTCAAGACAGGGACACGGCTGCTCTTGACCCACAAATCCCCACGAGCCCCATCCACAGTGGATTACTTCTTCCCTAAAACCCAGGCCACTCCTTGCCACTTGGAGACAACGAGGTCCGTAACCCAGGGTGAAAAAGACAAGCGGAGAACAAGCACGGGCTTTCTTTGTACACGTCTTAGGAAGTCATTAAGGCATTATTGAGCTGATTAATGTGGGTGGGAAATCTTTAAGTTTGGTCATTGTTTAGGCTGGCTAGTGTGATTGCATTGGGAACTGGATTGAAGAAACTTCAGTAGGGTTCTTTCCAAGTGTCCTTTTGGCTCTGAGGTACTCAGATCAGGTGACATCTAGGTTCAGCAATGGCACTGGGTGTGTGGTTGGGGCATCCACTGGTGAATGATGAGCACTGGGGGTATTGATCAGGTCACATTTCCTTTCCACACTGTCTTCCTTTCCTGACTTGGCCCGATGGTGATGACAGGCTAGGTGGATTGGAAACTACACGGAAACAAAGGAGGGGCCCAGGAGGACAGCAGGGCGGGCAGGAAGTGTTTATTCAGGCTGGCTTAGGTACATCCTTATTCTGGAAGAGGCTGCAGGCTGTCTGCAGGGGAAGAGCCTCTCAGACAGCTAATGAGAGGTTCCTCTGTCTTGGCACTGCCATTTCCCTCCCAAGAGGGTGGGGACAGGGAACCTGTTGGCCACAGGTTGACCTCTCACCATAGTCCAGTGCATGTGTCTGCAAGACTCAAGCACAACACAACACTTGCTCTGCTCTGCTGCCTAGAGGGCCTTCCTCTGAGAGCTGCCCATTGTGATGTGGACTGAATCCTGGCCATCTTGCCCTTCCTTCTCCTGTGTCTTTTCTTAGAACTTTTCTTCCGGCTTCTCACTTGCCTTAGACACAAGGGAGGTTGAATGACTCATATGGCATACTCTGTGTGTGTGTGTGTGTGTGTGTGTGTGTGTGTGTGTGTGTGTGTGTGTGTGCATGTGTGATGTGTGTGTTTGTGTGGGTGGTGTATATGGATGGTGTGTGGATATGTGTGTGGTATATGTGTGTATGTGTGTGCATGTGTGGTGTGCGTGCATTGTGTGTGGTTTGTATGTATGTTCATGTGTAGGGTGGGGGTAGTATGGGGTGGTGTGTGTGTATATGGTGTGTATGTATGTGCATGTGTGGTGTGTATGTGTTTTGTGTGTGGGTAGCATACAGATGTGTGTGGATGGTATGTGTATGTATATGTGGGTGGTGTGTGGGTATGTGTGTGTAATGTGTATGTGTGTGGTCTGTATGTGTGTTCATGTGTGGGGTGGGGTGGTATGGGATGGTGTGTGTGTGTGTGTGTGCATGTGTGTGTGCGTGTGTGCTTGAGCAGATGTGTGAGGATGGAATACCACCAGTGTGGCTGATGGCTGCTGCTTCTTCCTTTCCAGAGTCCTGAGCTAGAAACACTTCCCTAAGGTCCCAACACTTGCACAAAATGCTTAGGGCATTGAAGATGGATCTACAGTCATGTATGTAGCTGCTCTAGCTTCTGGGTGATTTGTAGTTCCTAATTCTGAATGCATGCCATGGCCAGTGGGTGAGGTGAAGGACGAAGGACATCATCCCTTCCTCAGCATTTCATCCTCTAAGAGCTCTTGGTGATGTGACTGCCCAGTTTGACAGCAGGGGAACTTGGGAGCAGGAGAAGCCGGGTAGTTTGTTTATGCCAATAGAAGCAAGTGGTTGTTGGGTAGCAGAACTGGGCTAGCATCCAGAGACCTGGTACCTAGCTCAGTGCTTCTTCAGAAAGCCAGAGACTACAGTAAAAGTACCAAGGCGGGTAGAAAAATCAGGGGGTGTCAGGCAGGAAAGACGTTGTGGCACTGGGGAGGGATTCTGAGGGTATGGAGGGATGTTCAAGGATTACTATGAGAAAGAAATGCAGGAATGGAATTTCCTAGCAATTGCAGATTTTATTGCCCTATCCTTATCTCTCTCAATTGCCTTCCTAGTAGGTTGACCTTATTCTGGGCTTTGTGTTTGATCTGGCTCTTCCCCAGCAAGTTTGCAGCCACTACCTGATGACTGTGCTTAGAACAGTTAAGGGTCAGCAGACAGCCTATTGGTGGGTGAATTGAGTATTTGCCATGTGCTCACATCACGTAAGACCAATCTGTGGACTCTGCAGAACAGGCTTTGTGTGGAGAAGGCCATCGTGGGGCTGTGAGGGCAGTAGTCTGGAGACTAAGAATGGAAGTCTAAGAAAACAAGTGTTGCAACATCCCAGTCCTCCACCCCCTATTCCCCTACTCCCTCCTGCTCCCACCCCACCTCCACCCTACCTTGAACTGAAGCAGTACAGTGAACAAAAGGCTTTTAATGGTGTCTGTCTATGACAGTCTCTTGAGCTCTTCCTTGTTAGATGTTTAGGGTTTGGCTCTTTTGCATGGAGTGTTGACAGCAATGTGGCTGTGGTAGTGTCCAAGCCTAAACCAGAAGGCTTTCTGGGATAAGATGCAGTGTTCTTCCCTGGAAGGCGAGAGTCTTAGAGCATAGCTCTGCTCTAGTTCCCTGCTGTCCGTGTTCAGGTGTGCTCTGGCTGTGTAGGCCACTGGAGGCCACAGAACCCCCAATCTCTCAGGTAGACTTTTGAAGGCCATGCTCCCGAGAAGATGTTCCACTGTCTCTAAGACCTGCAGTTCTCAGACTATGCTCTCTGGGAGTTGGGGCCAGCTGGAGGCTGTGCCACTGTCCCCAGGAGGACTGTCCTGGTCACTAAGAATGAAGCTTCTTGGGAGTAAGAGTTGAGATACCATCCGTGCTTGTTCCTCTTGCTCAGTCACGTGATTTTGGGTGTAGATGGTGACAAAGGCAGCAAGACTTGCTGCTCCTTGTGCTTGAAGAGCTTATAGCTCATCGTCAAGGGAAGCCAAGGTGAGAACTGAGGCAGGCACTGAAGCAGAGCCTATGGAGGAATGCGGAATACTAGCTTTCGACCCCTTTCTTGTACAGCTCAGGTCTACCTGCCTAGGGATGATGCCACCTACAGTGGGCTGGGCCCTCCTGCATTAATTAGCAATCAAGAAGATGTCTTATAGACATCCTCATAGGCTACTCTGATGGAGGCAATTCCTCTATTGAGATTCCCTCTTCCTAGCTATGTCTAGGTTTATGTCAAATTGACAAAAACCAACTATTGCATCCCCAGTCTCTCTCTCTTCTCACCCATTAGATCAGGACTTAAATGAATTGACTGCTTGGGGCTTTTTGACATAGTCATCCTGGAGAAGAACTAGTCCCAAGTGGACTTTGGTCTTAGGAACGGTAGTGCTTCAGAAAGATGGGGAGGAGACAGATTTAGATACTCACACTCCTGTGCCCCACAGCAGCCTGCCTCAGGTGGCTCTGCAGATCCAGCACTCTCCTTACCTTTTTTGACTGTGCCCAAATGTCCCAGCTGTCTGTCATCATCCATCTCTCTGTTCTGAAGCTGCTCTTCTAGGCGGCTGTCTACACGGCCTTAGAGGGAGGAGCCCTCTTAGAAAGACTTGGGGCTAGAAGAAGCGGGATTTTGTCACAGTCCAGGCAGTCCAGGGGCGGGGTCCTTGGTTGGGTTGTATTGCGGGGAGTGCCCTTACGTTGGTTGGAGTTTTAAATGGCTTCTGTGCTTTGTAGACTTGGACTTGGTCTGGTCATGAGGGTGGCCTTATGATGCCTTCGAGCCTCTAACCTTCCTCTTTGGAGGTGTTTCTTAAAAATGCATGTTAAGTTATGAACACAAGACAGTGCAGAATCCCATGGGAGAAGGGGGAGGGGATTGCGCAGGCAAGCTTGGCATGATCTCAGTGATTGCATTCCTAGCTTTTCTGTTTTCTAATCTCCTTCTCTCTTTCCTATCTCATGTCAAATCACCCTTTCCCCTTCCACTCCCTTGGCTCTCTCTGATCTGGGGTGAACTGAACATTAGGAGGCAGGCATGACCCTATGTGTGACCTTAGAGAACAGGCAGTGTGAGAGGTGGCAGCCAGCCAGGGCTATTTCCAATCAACAGGCCCAGGGACACAGTAAGGCCTTGGCTTCTGGAACCATCTGAACTCCAGCTCTGCCTCCTGATCAATGAATCCAGCCAGGATTCCTGGTCATCCTGACTCTGCCTCTCTCCCAGAGGGGTCCACCCAGGTTGCATGGAGCCAGCACACCCTTTCCCATGGGCTTTGGGCCCTGGCCCAGCTCCTCCCATTCCTGAGGCTGTCTCCAAGTCCAGGGTATCACGTTGACCAGAGGAAGCTCGGTGACACAGCCCCAGCAGGGTGTGGTAAAGGAAGTTGTTTTTCCTAATGGTAAACAGGATAGTAAAGCAACAATAGAAATGGAGACACTTCACAGTTTTCCACAAGCTGGACCCTCTGAAGACTGGATGGTCTGGTGGCAGTGAGCCCCAGGAGCTCAACACTGGAGGAAAAAGGGAGGTGTTTTGAGACTGCCTTATGGGACAGTCACGTTACTCACCCTTACTTCATATGGTGGTCCTTTGATTCTCATAGTCTGGGTGGTAACACCTAGTTACTCATGAGGAACAAAGGCTTATGGACTTTAAGTAAGTCACTCATGGTCATGGGGTATGTCTGGCTACAGAGGTTACCCTATGGGTATGTGTATGTCTGCATATCTGCCTCTGTTTTGTTGTTTCTCTCTCTCTCTCTCTCTCTCTCTCTCTCTCTCTCTCTCTCTCTCTCTCTCTCTCTCTCTCTCTCTCTCTCTCTCTCTCTCTCTCTCTCTCTCTCTCTCTCTCTCTCTCTCTGTCTCTCTCTCTCTCTCTCTCTCTGTCTCTCTCTCTCTCTCTCTCTCCCCTTCTCTGTTTGTGTGTGTGTGTCCCTGAATGGAACAGACATGGATGTGTAGACATGCAGATGTTCATAGCAGTGCTAACAATATTTGAAGCTAATGAAATTCCCCTACCAGCAAGGATTTATTCATGCTTCCCTGAGTGTGTAGGAACATTCTATGCTTGTTTCTTTGTTTAGTTTTGTTTTTGAGACAGGGTCTCGTTTTAGCCCAGGCTGACTTGATGAGACTATGGAGCTAGAGCTGACCCAAACCCCCGGTCTTCCTGCCTCCTCCTCCTAAGATGTGTCCCTGTGCTTGCCTTTCGTGACATTTGGAATTGAAGTGACTTCTCCAGACATTTCTGTGTGATTGTTATTGCCACATCTCCTTGGAGGATGGAATGGGAGGACTGAAGTGCTTCCAGATTGGGATGTGGAGCACAAAAGATGTACACCCAGAATCTGACCGCTCCTTCCCATTCCACAGTCCAGTCTGTCACCTTCAGTGACAATGCAGTGGCCTCCTGATTGGCCTCTGTATCTCCTTATGACCTTTTCTTGCTGCACCAGCTGGCATCATCTCAGGTGAGTTAGTTATCTGCTTGGGATCCCATGGTGTGTGTGCCTTCATTGAGGGAAACAAACAAAACCTTCACAATAGTAGGGTGGGGCCAAGCTACTGTGCTCTATCCCCCAACCCTACGGTCATACTTTGTACTTTTGTTTTCCAAAACAAAACTGTTCTACGGGATTCTTGTTCTAGGCAGTCTTCTGCTTTCATGGTAGCTCTTTCCTCATTCGGGATCACTCCTAATCAGACCCCTTCCTTCAAGGCTTTGAGCCAAAGACCCTACTGTTAGCCATGTCCTGAAAATTCTCCTCAAACTGACGATGTTCTTTTTCCATTGTGGACCTCCTTTTCCTGTGCTTATCAAAGTCCAAGACATCATGTAATTTGTTTATTTGTTGCTAGCATATAGGCTCTACAAGAGGGTAACGTCTCTCCTCTTGGTTCCTCAGTGTAACCTGAGTACATAGAAGGATCTGGCACATAGCAGACATCAGTCAGTATTCAATGGATGAGTACAATTATATAGTAAATTCAGGGGTCGGGGGCAGTCTCAACTCACACTCCAGGGTTCTAGCCCCATTGTTAGAGTAAAATCAAAGGTTGGCACTGGTTCCTCGAAAGGGCTGCCATATGCTGGTATGACACCAGATCTGCCCATTATTCCCTGGAGAAAAGGAAGACTCAGAGAAGACAAATGACAGTGGCCACAGCCACTCAGTGACAGAGCTGGGTTTACTCTCAAATGTGGCCTCAGAGTCAATAATTATACCTCTCTGGGAACAAAAAGTGCCACTAGTCCAGGTGTTTGTCCCTTGCCACCCTGATAGCTGTGTGGAATTTGTGTGTTGATGCTCAGCTCATGCTCTGGGCCTCATTCTTCTGCCACAGTATCATGTGAGCTGGCTCCCTAAGCTGTTCGTTCTCCCCTGGGATGTTTGTGGTGACTATGGCAGCACCTGTAGAGAAACTCTCTTCTTAGCCACATTCTTGCCTTGGCCTAAGCCTCAAATTAAGCAATGGGAGAGTTTAAGTAGCCACAGGGGATGGAGGGGGCATGGTGGCTTCTGAGTTCTGGAGCCTAATTCCTTGTAGTTCTCTTGTCTCCAAGTCAGCCTCAGCTGGTGGCACCTTGAGGGTAATTTACAGAGGAATGTGGTCCAGGCCAACTGGCTGTACTTCTGCACCAATCTCTCTCCTGAATGAGCGTCCACCTGCTCATTTTAGAGAGCATTGTTCAGATCCATGAGGGCAGAGACAAAGAAGATGCAGTGAAGTGCGAATTCATTCTTTTAACATGAGGAATTAATGTTCTACTCATGGAGATTAGCTATACCATAGGAAATTATAATCCTGGCCCATAGTGAGGCTGTAAGATCACACTGTCTAGTGATATCATTACTGTTACTTTGTGCAAGCACATTATACAGTGTTTCTAACAATGATAGAGTTGTCACACTATGCAGCTCTCAGGTCATAGTCTATTTTAGATGTTGACACATGATCTCATTATAAATCGACCAATCAGGGACATAACTATGGCCTATGAGCTGTGTGCTAGGCAGTGTAAAAGTGAAACCTCTGTATTCATGTGTGTCATCTTTAATAATGAAGAAAAGTGAAGACAACACAGCAAACAGAAAGGTCAGTCTGTGTGGGGTGAGGGACACACACATGAGAACAGCAGGCTGTGATAGGGAAATGTTAGATGTGAGTTCAGATGGGCCCAGGACTGAGATAGTTCGCGTACTGGAAGTAGACGTCCATTTTGCCTTGTAAAGGAAGGTGAGCTCCCTCCACCGTCCACTACCACCAATGGCTACTCTGAGGACAATAACTAAGAGTCTGTGCACATTTACATACTTATAACCTACTGAGTCCATTTGCTGTCACTATGTGTGAACGTGTTTAGGGCTCACCACCAGACATGCCTTTTAGATTGCTAGGTTCCAAAGGAACTTGGTCTCTGTAGATTTCCATAGAAACAGAGTTGCCCTTCGGCCTCATGTGCTCCTTCAGGAACAGTTTATATTCCTGCCTGTCTTGGGTGCTGAGGGACTCACAGTGTCTTCCCTCTGCAGCCTAGGGTTCTTCATGGAACCCGAGCTGAGTCTGCCTGTGAGGAATCGCATGTTAAAGAGAATTGGTGCTGAAAGTGCTGTCTCCTCCGGAACTGGGATTTTACTATCTGATGGAGCTTGGTAGACTTAAAATTTAGCCTTCCAGAGCCAGGAGGTGGTGGCGCATGCCTTTAACCCCAGCACTTGGGAGGCAAAGGCAGGCGGATTTCTGAGTTTGAGGCCAGCCTGGGCTACAGAGTGAGTTCCAGGACTGCTAGGGCGATCCAGAGAAACCCTGTCTTGAAGAAAAAAAAGATTTAGAGAGTAAGTTCCATGTAGAACAGGCACCTGAAAAGAGAAGGTTCTGAGAAGAGACAATCTGCCAGAGCCCTACTCAAACTCTCCTTTTTTTTTTTTTTTTTTTTTTTTTTTTTTTTTTCCTTTTTAAGCCATTCTTCTGGCATTTTCTTTGAGGTCAGGGATCAGGCATTGTTTGAAGCCTTCTAAACTTCAGCATGTGCACTTCATGAACTCAGCAAGCTTTTTGACCCAGGAGGGGATGAAATTGCCATTTCTCACTGGACAGAGTGGGTGACCAGGGACATTAAGGGGTGAAAGAAGAATTTTTTAATTAAAAATATTTAAATTTTATACATGAATAATGTATTTACATCTCTTCTATCCCTTAATTCTCACCTAACTCTTTTGGTGTTTCTCTGAATTCCCTCTCAAATTTATAACTTATTCAATGTTTTGTGTGTGTGTGTGTGTGTATGATTTGAAAAAATATATGTATATATCTATAAACAGAACATATATTTGAATACATACACATATGAACCTACTGAGTCTGTTTGGTAGTGTTGCTGGTATATATGTAGATGTGCTTGGGGCTGACCACTTGGGATAGGATAGCCTGTCTCTGGTGAAAAGTGATTCTCCCACTTTTAACAGCTATTGGTTGCCTGGAGCTCTTCATTTAGGGGCAGAGCCTTGTGAAATGTCCACTCCCACTGCTGTGGTCACTATGAAGGTCTTTCATGGATGCAGCCTCCCTGTCACATCTATAGGACACTATCTAGCAAGTAAGGGTCCTGGTCCTCTGTCTCCTGCATTTTCCCTGAGCCTCAGGTTGGAGGGGTTCCATTGTAGATGTGGCTAGGCATCCCTCAGTCATTGCTCTCTGCATTTGAACCTGTGGTGGGTCTCTGTAATAGTCCACCTGTTGTACAAAAACTCTTTTGATGAGAGGCGAGAGCTCTACTTGTCTGTGGGTATGGATAAACCGGAATGAGGTGAGGAATTCTTACTAGTTTCTGTAGTGGTAGCTCCTCCTCTAGGTTCCATGGGTAGTTGGTTACATTTACAGCACCAGGCATGAATTTCCTATTGCCTTAAGTCTCTCAGGAACTTGTTGGTAACTCCCAAGATAAAAATGTCACAGCTGCATTCTTGATGGTACCTTACTGGCCTGGTCATTGTTGTGGTGTGTTGGTGTCCCAGTGAGGGAGAACTGTTCCTTGCTTTTTTCCTTTGACAGCTTGCACAGTACCTTCCAATACTATGAGAGCTACTTCTTTAGGGTGTCTTCACAGACAGACAAACAGACCGAATAGCCTCCCATTGCCATCAGCCAATAAGCCTCCTCTCGAAGGGCTTTAGTCATGAGCTCAGGGTTTACTGCAGGTGGTCTCCATGCAAACTTTTTTTTGCTTTTTAATCAAGACCTGCCTGTGAGAAATATTAACTCAGATGATTTAATAAAACCACATGCAAGGTTTTAATGATGGCATTCTGCTGCCTGAGCCACCCTTCAATCCTCCCATCATATGCTGATTCTATTTAAAGAAGCCATGTGTGATTACAGAGCTTGTGGGAAACTTCCAGAGGAGGCCAGCCTCAGGGTCTTTTGCTACAGATCACGTTTGAAACCAAAATTCTCCAAGAAAACTCTTAGTCCTCCGTGCCAATTTTCCTTCTGATTTGAATGTCCTCTGCATTGGTGTGAAAATTCTCCATGTATTGTATAGAATGAAAGAGGTCTCAGAACAGCATGGCCCAGTGTGGGGAGAATTCAGGGCCCAAGAACTAGATGGACACTGGGAACTTCTGGGGGCTGCGGGTTCTGTTTCCTCATTGTAGTACTAAGCACATGGGCGCCCATTGCTGCAAGAACATTCCACTGTAGTCCAAAGCGAACAGAGAAAGAGAAGTGCTTTCAGATTCAGGGAACTGCTTGCCCAGGGCAGGACAGACAGGAGGACAGTAGCAGAGAGAAGGAAGATGGGGTCTTGAATGCTGCTTCTTGGGTTTTGGTTGGGTGTCCAGCTCCTTAGAATGCTTCCTGTTACGCTTTATAACTCACACATGCTTTACAAATATCCTTTTGTGTGAATCTGTTTAATATTAAGCTATATGAAGGCATAGATGGTACATCCTGAAAGATCCAACAGTGACTCTTGCTTACCCATGTTACTAGTGTAGAGGATCCTGGATGAATATCAGAAGCTCTCAGAACCTTATCCCCCTGCCTCCCTGGGAAATGGGATTGCCACACACCGTTAGTAATTGAGCTGAGATTTGGAATCTGTGTCACAGAGCATAGTGTTATGAGCACAGCAACAGTTCGGTGTGCGACTGTCATGAAAGTAGATGGGCCAGGAGAGGAAGTATTGGGTAAATCTCAGAGGCCTATCAGGAGTGAGGTGGGTGCCATTAGTACCTAGATTCCTCCCTGCTCATAATTAGTTAACTAAGCCCTGGAAGAGGTATTTGAAGAATGGTCCAGGAAAGTATGCGATTTCAACGTTTCAGAAAAACCCAGAGAGCTTTGCTTACCTTGCTCTTCCTCCATGCTGTCGCTGACAACAAATACGGAGAGATGAATCTGACCTGCACAGGGACCCATCTGATGAGAGGGGCAGAACTGAGGCTAGAATACATGCCAGACACACCCTGGTGCTCAATATGTCATCACCAACTCACCGTAGTAAGTGCTTTGTGTCTAGACAGAGAGTCCAAGTTCTAGAGATACTAGGTAACCCCATCAAGCTCATACAGACTCAAGGCTGGAACCCGGGCTCATAGCGAAGCCTTGCATGTCTCACTGCGATACCATCCATTCTACAGTAGCCCCACCTGCCCTTTCCTCATAGAGATGTGGGAGCTTAAGGAGAAAAGATAACAGCCAACAGCCCAACAGAGACATCAGAGTAAAGGGGCTGGAGATGGGACCGATTTCAAGCCCTTGGGCCTTAAGGTAGGCAGGCAAGTGTGTTCATTATATTGCTCGGGTTGGATAGAGATCTGGGAGGCGGTTTGGACATAAAATAGCAAGTCGGGGTAGCCTTTAGGCTTCATCCTCTTCACTGGCAACACTGGAGAAGAGCCAAGGTGGGAGGGGTGTGTCGTGTAGTATTTTCTGAAGCCCACATCTGGTAGGAAGATGGGTGGCTTTGGTCCTAAGACATTGGGAAGCTAGGAGGTGGGTTTTGAACAGTTGGACATCATGAAGAATACATTTCTTCTATTTTATATCATTTTAGAGAGGTGGAGCTGGACAGTGCTCACCATGCTTCTCTGGAGTTTTACCTTCCAAAAGGATGTGCCTGCCTGAGAGTAGGTTCATGGGGTTCGTATAAGTCCCTCAAGAGAGAGCTCCATTTCCACTGGTCACATGAATGCTGTTTTTCAGATGTGGAAAGTTGAGTCATGGTTCGGGCTTTTAGAGCGTTCTCACTGTCGACTGTCTTTGAGATAGAATCTCCACTTCCATTCCAGGGCTCCTTTTGTGTTCAGTATCTGACCCCACCCACTTCCGAGAGACCAAGGCTCTCCATGGATTTCATCATCAGTGCTGGCACTGTCCTGTTGGCACAGCACCTCAGGCTAACCTCGGTTCTACTGTTATGTGACATAACTGCAGAAGTTTTCCTCTCCGTGCCATCCATTTCAGAGATGCTCGTTTCCCCCTCAGGGGCTGGCCCCTCTATTTGCATAATGGCAAGAAAACAATACTGCCACCTAGTGGGAGCTCGAAATGTGACCTTTGGCTCTCCTCCTGACCTCAGTACATAGCTGTCATTAATATTTCAGCAATGGATATGCTGGGCACAGTGTTCTTACTCCAGCACGCCTCCTGATGAGCTTCCTCATGTGCACCTGACTGCATCTGAGAAGCAAGACCAGTCTTCCTGACCGGTCCCTCTCAGCAGTCCAGCGAGGGAGGGACTCGAGTTAGTTAATAATGATATAACTTACAGTGTAACTTAATTAATAATATAATCAATAATATATGATTTATTTTGAACTATCTTACTGTCATAAAACTCAAATCACAGCCCTTACTTAGCTTGCCATGGCAGTTTTTTCTTCTTGGACTCAAACCCAGGGCCCTGCACCTGCTAGTCAGCGACTCCACCTCTGAAACACAGCTCTGGCCCTTGGTTTTTGTGAGACAGTTTTTGGCATGTTACCCAAGCTGGCTTCCCAGTAGGGTGAGATCATAGGCATGCAGCACCATGCCTGACTTACTATGGAGAATTCTGAGCACATACAAACAGAAAAGTACAAAAACTAAATTTTCTCAGGCTTTAGCACTTACCAGTACACTGGTGATCTTGTTTTATCTCTTTCTCCTGCCATTGGCTCTCCCAAATGGATTCTTTTCAATGAAGTTCCAAACAGCCCACATTGTTTCTGCAAATATATGTGGGTCTATTTCAAAAGATAAGGGCATGTCGAAAAATTGCATAAGCCACAAAGTCATCTTCACACTTTAAAAAGCACAGATTCCTTCGTATCATCGATCTTTAATCTGCTCAGACTTTCCCGGTTGCCTGATACACTGTTATCATCTAACGCTGTTTGGTGTTGACAAGGACTCTTCTGATTGGATTTGGTTAGTGCTATCCGTGTCTCATTTTGTCTGTATGTTTCTTCTTCCTGTTCCATTTGTTTCTCCTTGTATTTTCTTCTGTTGAAGAAGCGAGTCATTTGTAAGGTTTCCCACATCTTTAATTCTGCTGGTCACATCCTCACAGTGTCTTTGAACTTGTTTCTCTGTCCCTGTATGTCTTACAGAGCAGTGGTTACTACCAGGACTTGTTCCAGTCAGACTTGATGCCTTAACCAAAAGGCTGGGACTCCTTGAGTCAGGTCAAGTAGTGACTCAGGACAGGATAGCTGTTGGCTCTCAGACAGAAAGCGATTAACTCGTGGTTCCAATTTGATTTGCTTTTTCTAGGCACAGGTAAAAAACAAAAGAGTCATGTTCAAACCCCAAATAGTTGGTGGCAGGGCTAAGCTGACACCTGATCCCCTTGGGATGCTCACTTTCCACACAGGTCTTGTCCTCCTCTCAAAGTCGTGTGCCTTTGCTTGCTTCCTTGAAGTAGTATGTCTCCTTTTGAACCCATTTGGCTGTGGGCACTGCTGAGCCCCTGAGAACAGCTTGGCTGTCACAGCTCAGGTGACAGGAATGGCAGAGCATGGGGTGACCTTGCGTTACTGCTCCAGCATCCCACCTAGATCCAGGAATCCAGCTTCAGCCACGCTTTCTTGAGCTATCATATGGAGTTTCTCTGTGTCTCTGAATAGCGCCTTTTTTCACCTTAAAATGAGAAACGTGTGTTTCCCGTTTTCTATTGGTCAAACACTCGTGCCTAGGACTGCTCGCCACTAGCCCATATGTAACTTCTCCACCAACATGATGCTAAAACAATGACTTGATCACCTTGTTAACAGCTCAGGTGAACATGTGAGTTTCCTTGGTCTTTCAGGAATATAAAACATGGTCCTTCCTCACCTCTTTCCTGAGGTCATTGGAGGTTGCAGTGCCACAGGTCGGGATTTTTTTTTATTATTATTAGAAATGTTAACTCATTGTTGGAAAGGATCACAGATGATGGCCCGGAACAGAACTTGGCCATCCCTTCCCTCAAATCCCTTTGCTTAAAAACAGTGTTCTAAACCTTAGATAAGTGATATTTTTTTCTCTGAATCAATAGTGGATAGAAATGAGGCTGGAGGGTCTTTGGTTAGATGTGTTCTTACATCCCATATGAGGAACCCACAGAGGTAAGGATACAATGAAGAGTGGGTATCTTCCTATAGGCAGCGGGCAGGGCAGGTGGAATTTTTTTTCCTTAAATTTGCCTTCTATAGTCTCTTAAGCTTAACCATAGGAGGGATAATTTCTTGACTCAGCTACTAAAGCTTCACCAAGCCTCCTCTTGTCCTCTCATCTAAATCCTCTGACACTAGCCCATGGAGAAGTCACAGGCTTAGCTGGCCACTTTCTGGAATGTACATTGATTTGGGGGAACCATATGTAGGGGCTTTCTTAGAGGCAGTGAAATACAAGGAAACAGACTTATAGATAGACTTGGTTCAGATTCCAAGTCCCAACCTGGTAGGGACTCGGTGACACTGATGATTGTGAGCCTCTGGTTCTTCATCTTGTAAATGGGCTGACAGTCCCTGTCCCATACCAGCTTAGGTATTCTCAATGGTGCAGCTCTAGCTAGACTGTGGCATGCATGGCATGTTCAGTCAATGGTGGCCATTGTGGTTGTGGAAAGACAGAGTTGAATCTAGTCTCCATGGAAGAGAGGATAAGTGAAATTTGGGATAGAGGGCCAGTGTGTGCAGGATAATGCATGCTTTTGTTTGGTCCTTAGGACTGGGAGAAATGGTTGTTTTCCATGAAGTATTGGCTTTTCTTTTTTAGAAGCTATAAACAGCATTGAGATAATCAAGTCGCTGTCACCTAATCCTTTGAGTGTGTTTATTTATGGTTATTGTGTTATGCATATATATATATATATATATACACACACACACATATGTGTATGCATGCATGTACACATGAATTTGTGCAAATAGGAAAGGGGAAGAAGCTCTGAAAACTTCTACCCACCAGCTGGCATTTGGTTTCTGGCAAACCTTCACCTAGCCACAGTTTCCTCCTGTCTGAGTCCAGAAAGCAAAGTGGGTTCACAGCAGTGCATGAGAAGCACCCCTCGGGTGACCTGTGCAGGTCCTTCCTCTTCATGAGAAGCACCCCTCGGGTGAC
>NW_022196912.1:7045012-7052345 GCF_008632895.1 Mastomys coucha | reverse complement strand
CACCCCTCGGGTGACCTGTGCAGGTCCTTCCTCTTCATGAGAAGCACCCCTCGGGTGACCTGTGCAGGCACTTCCTCTTCATTATTTCATTATTTTTTGTCCTGGTGAAGTTTGCTCTTATGGTTTCAAGATAATCAATTTATTCTTGTGCGCCTTCTCCATCCAAATCGAATTACAAATATAAATAGCACATTGCTGGCCCATTGGGCACTCTGCTTGCAGGACAGTGCTTGGCAGTCCTGGTCTCCTCCACCCCACCCCAGCCAGGCTGCGGCTGGCTGTTTGTTTTCAGTGGAAGCCCTGAGTGCAGGAACTACTTCCACCTTCTTTACACACAGCCTTGTCAAAACCTTCATTGTTTTCTGGTGGCAAAGGGCAAATGCTTGAGGTTTTCATTAGCATAGTTAAGAATGCCAGTAGTTCCCTTGGAAGCATAGTGCTGAGTTGTTGCCCAATGGTTAGCCTTTTAATGTAAAAGAACAGCTATGTTGTGACATTATACATACACACACACACACACACACACATGTACACATACATACACTCACACACTGGCATACACACTTATATACACACACACAATCACATAGACACACTCACACCCATACACATACACTCACACATTCATAGACACACATGCACACACATATACATACACTCACACATTCATAGACACACATGCACACACATATATACACACTCTCACATGCACATCCAGTCATACACACTCACAGACAAGTGCACACACTCACACATAACCCTCCCTCCCAAGGCTTCAACACATTCCTTTATTGTTCATTCTGCTTCTAGGAGCAGAGAGGCATGGCTGTTTGGGAAGCAGAGCCAGGCTTAGGCCAGTAACTGTGGCTTTCGTTGCTATGCTCTGCTTGACTGTGATCTTCTGCAGAATCGACATCTCTCTACATTTTAGACTGCATTAGTCACCTCTGATTGTAAGGGATTTTGTTTGTTTGTTTGTTTGTTTTTAATGCTATCTCCAGCAATGAAAATACAATAAACTAGAATGCAATTTAGGCTTTATGCTAGCTAGGAGCATGGTTTCCTGAGTTGTCAAGATGTGGGGATGCTCAATACTCACTTTTCCTCCAGGGGCATGTGTTTCTCTTGGTGTGGCTGATGAGCTATTGTGTTGTCAGGAGTAGGGTCATGCAGACTCTTAGACTCCCTGGGGCTCAGGTTTTAGACTGAGCCTAGGAATCTGAGGACAATCATGCAACAGCATGGATCTGCAAAAGAAATGTCTTCCCGTAGCTGGGCACGTGGAAGCTCAGCCCTATTGGGGCTCAGCCAGGAGAACAGCTATAAGGCTGACACCAGTTTGGGCTACAGAGTGAGACCCTGTATCAAAAACAACAAACCAAAGAAGAACAAGGAAACCCATGGGAGTCACCACTGGCCTGTACTCGGTTCTGTTTGAGCCTCAGGCAGTGACTCGGAACTGTGTTGGGGTCTGAGCAGGAAGCAGTTTTCATTTTCTTTTGGCCAACTATATATTCACAATGATTTTCCTGCTCTCGATATCTGTCATTCGTGTCAGGGTAATGTTTTGCTTGTCCTCAAGGGCCCAAGGATCTATTTGAGAAGGAGATAGATGAAAAGAAAAGAAACATCACAAAGCAAGGGATTCTGTGTGCAAACGTGAAGTGTAAATTTGGTTTGGAGGAGTAGGCGGGGTTCTGCACTGAGGGTCCAGGAGAAGGAACTGGCAGGCCTCGAAGTGGACCGGAGAGCAAGCTCTGTGGAAGGACCATGGTCCAGCAAGGAGAGGAGCACATCCAAACTAAGCAAGGAAAAAGGAAGGGTCGGGCAGGTTACAAAGGACTAGGACTCTAGATTTCCTTTGGAGGAGATTAAATGAAAATTAGATTAATTGGGATTTGGTGGGAGGAAAATCAGTAAATCAGCATCCCATTGGAATTTTCTGTCCAAACCCAGCTTCCCAATGTGAAAGACAGTCTGATGGATTGAATGAATTGGGAATGCCCAGTTAAATGCTTTCTTTTATAAGTTGCCTTGGTCATGATGTTTCATCACAGCAATGAACAGTAACTAAGACAGATAGGGTCTCTCTGTATGATATAGTCCTGGCTTGCCTGAAACTTGATTTGTAGACCTGGCTGGCCTCAAACTCACAGAGATCCACTTGCTTCTGCCTCCAGTTGGGATCAAACACATGTGCCATCATGCCTGATGTGCCACTTTGCCTGGCTATTTAGAAATAATACCTTCCCATTGTAAAATTTCAAATACCAAAGTATTATATATGATCAGAACTTTGATTTAGCAATGGAAAAAAAAAAACCCTTCTGTGAGCCAAATCTGAAGTTCAAGAGCAGATCAAACCTAGTGGATGTGGCTAGAAATCAAATCAGTCAAAGAAACCATTGCTCTTCACTGGGAGACAGTGTGTATCACATAGGAAGGGACCCTGGGGACTGAGCTAGTGATAGCGCTCCTTGTGTTTACTGTTTGCTGTGGCGTGGCTTACATAGGTGCAAACATTTGCCACACTCAAAGAACTGTGTGCTTAGATTTCGGGGATTGTACTACATATAATGTGCCTCAAAAATGATGTTCTCTCTCCCTTCATTTCTTTCGTTTTCTTTCAGTCTTCTGATAACATACATCAGGGAGAAATATTCAACTTGGGGCTCCAGTGCCATTAACCTTTAACATTCTCTAATCTCCCTTTTTAAACAACAGCTGACAGCCTCACGAGAATATTATTTTGATTTTATTGTAGCAAAAATATTTATGAGTAGTAATACTAGTTTTCTCAAGTAGTAATACATTTCCTTTAAAATTAACACTACGTAGCCAAGCATGGAGGTGCACACCTTTCATCCCAACACTAGAGACAGAGGCAGAGGCAGAGGGGCAGAGGGGCAGAGGGGAAGAGGCAGAGGCAGAGGGGCAGAGGCAGAGGCAGGGGTAGAGGCAGAGGGGCAGAGGGGCAGAGGCAGAGGCAGAGGGGCAGAGGGGCAGAGGCAGAGGCAGAGGGGCAGAGGGACAGAGGCAGAGGCAGAGGGGCAGAGGCAGGTGGATCTCTATGATTCAAAGTCAGCCTGGTCTACATAGTAAGTTCTAGAACCAGCTAAGGCTTCATTGTGAGATCCTGCCTCAAAAACATAAAACAACAACAAAAATTAACACAATCTAAGAAAGAAGAACTATAAGCTGAAAGTGTATGCTGGTGGAGATTTGAGAAAAGCTGACAGGGTAGGAAACACTGGTCGGGGATGGGGAGGTGACTGACAGGAGTGGGTTTTACAGGGAAGCAAAGAACAAAACTAATCCTGTCATTTAAATTGTTTGCACATTACGTATAGCTCTTAGTTTGATTTCCCAAACTAATGAGGATGATTGCCCTCAGAGTCGGGGCAGGGCCAGGGATCTGGGGGTTGGGTGATGGAGATACGGGGAGATCCGTGGTAACCTAGAGAGAAATCATTCCATCCCCGGAAGGCAGCAGATGTGTGGTTCCTCCAGGAAGCCAAGCTCTGAGCTGTGCCTTCCGTGTAGCAGTGGAAGGCAGTGGCTGGTGCCTGTTGGAATGAGATACAGACAAAGGGTCTGGGTGCTGCCTTGAACCCTCTCCCTTACCCACTAGCAGTGACCCGGCCAAGTCTCCTGTGTCTCTCGAGGAACATGCATCTTACAGCACTGCTAGTCACCAAGGCACAGACACATTCGGAGATCTCCGTATGGAGTTAGCAATGTCATGGGCACCTTGATTGCAGTCTTCAGTGTTTTCTAGATGTCTTGTGCTTCCTTCCCTCTTGCCTTCTGGGTTCTCCAGCATTTCCTGTTCTGCCTGGCCCAGTCACCCAGGCTGGTGTCCCTAGACTCCAGGGGCGTTGCAGTAATGAGACAGTTGCTATTTAGCAGCCTCCTTCATGGGGTTCCAAGAAAACTGTGACATCAGTGAAGTTTACATTCCCTACCCCAACTTCTGTTTCTGGGCCCGCCCACTCCTTTTCTGGTGTCTGCTTTCAGCCATTTTATCTTTAGGTTCCATCTGCGCACTGCCTAACTCGATGCAACCAGACAAGCAGACCTGGTGCGGCCGGGTTCCATTTCTGAGGTGTGGGGACAGGTGTCAGCCCGTTGGGAGGGGGACTGTTGTGTGTAGAGGGGTAGAGCAAAGTGATGGGTGTCTAAATGTTAGGATGTAGCAGCAGCCAGCCTTCCTGGGGGTTCATTGTAGAGTATGTCCTATGGGCATGGATCCTCTCACCAACCTATATAGGAGCCACTATTTTTAATTAATTGTGATTTAGTTAGCTAGCTAGCTAGTGAGTTTGCAGAAGTGTATTGAAGATTGAACTTTTTGCATGCTTGGCAAATACGTTGTCCCTGAATTACAGCTGCAACCCAAGGTAGCCACTGTCAATGGTCCTGTTTCACAGATGGGGGGACTGTTTATACAGTACAGCTTGTGTAAAACCATACAGAACTAGTATAGCCTCATTCCAAAGCCTACTGTGTGCTAGTAAACTAGTGTAGCCCCATTCCAAAGCCTACTGTGTGCTAGTAAAGCTAGTGTCTCTCAAACTCACCAGTGAGTCACCGGAGGGAGGGGAGGCTTTGGCTCAAGTCCAGATTTCCAGCTGAGCAGAGCAGCTCTCCTCATAATCCCAGACTCAGCAGGCTGAGTTAGGAGGCTCGAGGGGAGCTACTAACCCCTCCTTTCCCCCAAGTCCAGATTCCACAGGTCAACCACCTGACTGGAAGATCCGGAGGTTTGGAAACTGCACAGAGAGTAGAGACTAAGGGACATTTTTCTGCTGGCAACTCTAGGAACAGCTACACTAGGCCATATAAAAGTGAAGTACTGTGCTCCAAGTTGGGAGAAGCCAGACTTCTATTAAGGCCCCGCTGGGTAGCACTGAGCCTCTTCCATGAGCTCATGAGCCTGGATCACAGCCCGGGTTTCAGAACTCAGCCTAATGCAGTTCTGGGCACGCTTGGTAATTGCACCTAGTCTGGTGCTGGGATGGACTTAGAGAGCAAACAGAGTGACCAGTAGAATAGAGACATAGTGAGAGGCAGAGAGAGAGAGGAGAGCAGAAGTCAGCCAGGGACTCTAGGCCAGACGTAAGCACTGGGCGAGGTTGGCTGAATGGTGGAGCAGGGCCGATAGGGCCTGAGAGGAAGTTGATCATGAGCTGTAAGGCCAAGTGGTCTCCTGCTCAGGGCTTCATAGATTGACGAAGAGAGATATGCACAAGCCCATTCTTCAACCTCAGATCAGCTATGCAGTTGAATGAGGGATCTGGAGGGAGTAATCAGAATGTCTCAGCATGGCAGTAGTGAGAACCGGTCGGGGGAGGAGGATGTGAGACGTGTGAGGAAATCTTCAGGATGTGCAGAAATGCACACACGTGGTCCCACCTCTGCTTTGGTATCTCAGATTCACTACCAGGACCTGTGGTGTTTTTAACTTTGTGATCAGGGCACAGAGGAGGTTTTCACGGGTCATAGGATGTATCTGTTCAAGTATTCTTTGTGACCAAATGGCTGCTCACTGTAACATTTTTTGCCCCACCAAGATACAATGAGAGGAAATGGGGCTGCCGGGAATGGCCACTCCATTGGGGCCTCTTCCGTGGCCTTGGGTCCCCGGGATTACCTGGATCCTGACCATTGTGAGCAGCCTTGAGGAACCCTCTGCTGCGGCTGCTTGCTTTCATCTTGTAAAGGTGTGCTGGGGGACTGTCAAGAGACACATGAAACTTTGGGAAGCTGATTGTCACTGTGCCTCAGTGCCTTCCACAGGCATTTTCAAAGATGGTGCCTCTCTGGCCAAGCAGCCATAATGACCTCATGGTCCTAATGGTGGTGTTGGCTGTAGAATGGAGAATGTGGTCCATAGCTCTCAAGACACCTGAGACCAAGGAAACAGAGCAAGTGCTCATCCAAGCCCCTCCGACTCCCACACACAGACTCTCAGGTCACTTTGGTGGCAAAGGAAAGGCCTTGGGTGGCGCTTTCTGAAAGGCTTGTAGATGTACCTCTGACAGGGCGTGAGGCCTGAGAAGAGCCACTTGCCTTCTGTTTCCTCCAACACAGCCTCCAGCTCCATGTGTCCATTTTGTATCCCAGGCTGTCTAGAAAGCGTAAAGAAGGTCCTGCCAGAGTGGAAACCCTGCTTGCAGCAGTGTGGCAGGCTACAGTGGCGCATGCTACGTCCTAGCTTTGGGCAACAGGACCAGCATTTCTCTCTTCTCATATCCTGTTGCCTTTTTTCCTCGAGACATGGGGCAGTCTGATTGATCTGTCATACAGAATTTGATGAGCCTGACTGGATGCTTGCAGAATTGGATGGTGAGAGATGACCCGACCCTAGAGTCATATGGGCTGCATTTTCCTTACAAGTGGCCTGTTTCCAGGTATGGGCTTAATGTGCTCAGTGTGCCTTGTTGCTAACCGTGGCTCTCGGAGCTTGCCGCCTGGCACTGGACGAGAGTTCTGCTCCAGGGTGTACAGTCTAGACCTTTCTATTGTGTGTCAGGTTCTGAGGCAGGTCCATGAGGGTTGGCGATTGGGGTCTGTAAGTGGCCTTGTGCTGTAGGTACTTTGCTGAAACATAACGCTTAATAAATACTAAGTTATCATAGTTACTAGCCGTGTCTCATCATTATACTAAACATAAGGGAGTCTGCTCCTCCACCATTTTACACCCTCTCCTGGGCAGAACACACCAGGGGACTACAAGGACTTTCATCACCAAGCTCCTTACTTTGGCCACTTAGCAACTGTGCAATTTTAGGTGATGCACTCAACCTCTCTGAGCTTGGCTTGCTTTATTTGTTAAATGAGGGAATAAGAATCAGTTGTTCTTGCTGTTCAATCCATGCTTGTTTTTAAGATTAAATGAGATAATGCTTTTATAAACACACATGGCCTGCCATAATCTCTGATAAAAGGCAGGAAGTAAAACTTCTCCCCTTTCTGTGCTTTTGGATAGATTTAGGCAGGCACCGAAGAGGTAGCCAGTGAGCCACATGCCCTTGGAAGCTCTTTGTTGTGAGTGGACCTTCCCTTTTGCTGAATTAGGTAGCGGGTACCAATGCATAGTTCTAAATCCCCAGGGTTCTACATCTGTTGGAGCTAAGACCCCTTCTTGCTACTGTGCCTTCTTCTCCACTGCTCTGGTTAGTTATCCCAGGGCGGGGGAAGCAGACGGGGTGAGGGGGAGGAGGAGGGAGAGGAGGAGGGAGAGGAGGAGAAGGAGGAGGAGAAGGAGGAGGAGGAGGGAGAGGAAGGAGAGGAGGAGGAGGAGGGAGAGGAGGAGAAGGAGGAGGAGGGA
>NW_022196912.1:7038344-7044789 GCF_008632895.1 Mastomys coucha | reverse complement strand
AGGGAGAGGAGAAGAAGGAGGAGGAGGGAGAGGAAGAGGGAGAGGAGGAGGAGGAGGGAGAAGAGGAGAAGGGAGAGGAGGGAGAGGGAGAGGAGGAAAAGGAGGAAGAGGGAAGGGAGGAGGAGGGAAAGGAGGAGGGAGAGGAGGAGGAAGAGTGAAAGGAGGAGGAGGGAAAGGAGGAGGAAGAGGGAAAGGAGGAGGAAGAGGGAAAGGAGGAGGAGGGAGAGGAGGAGGAAGGATAAGAAGAAGAAAAAGGGGGGCTGGTGAGGTGGCTCAGTGGGTAAGAATACTGACTGCTCTTCCACAAAGGTCCTGAGTTCGGATCCCAGCAACCACACGGTGGCTCACAACCACCAGTAATGAGATCTGACGCCCTCTTCTGGTGCAACTGAAAACAGCTACAGTGTATTATGCCAGAGCAAACAGGTTGGAGCAAGCGGGGAGGAGCAAGCAGGGCCGAAGCGAGTGAGGCCGTCCTGAGTTCAATTCCCAGGAGCCACAAGATAGCTCATGGCCATCTGTACAGCTACAGTGTACTCATACACATAAAATAAATAAATAAATCTTAAAAAAAAAAAGAAGGAAAAGAAGAAGAGGAGGGGGAGGAAGAGGAGGGGGAGGAAGAGGTGGCAGCGCCTGCTTATTATGCTTGCCTCAACTCCACCCTTGGGAAACCTGAGAGCTGGCTTGGGGTCTAGGTAATCATGTTTTCTTGTTGTAAGAATTCCTAAACAACAGAAGCTTTGCTTCAGTTCCCACAATGCTGGTGTCACAAAGCAACTCCACATCCTCATTTCTCACCCATGCTCTCACCTTTACCTCCATGTACACTGGTGGAAGGCTGTGAGCCAGTGCCAGGTTCCACAGCCACAATCAAAGCCGAAGCCAAGCACTCTGCTTGAATTGATGCCACCAGCAGCCATCAGCATCAGCAGTGATTGTTTACATTTCCTCGCTGACATATTTGGAACTAGGACCTGCGCTCAGCTGGAATTTGAGCCAGCCATCAAGGACAAGGGCAAGGTCTTGTGCTAACTGGTTAGTGGTCTGACTAGAACACCAAGCAAGGAGGATTAAAGTCGTGAGTGTTGAGGTTGTTTTATGGCCTGTTTCAGATACTGGTTCTGGGCTATTGAGACACTGGCAGAAATGATTGTAGATTAAATCTACAGCAAGCCCACTTCCCCACGCTCGGATTCTGGTTGTCCTGAGAGCTTATTGCTGTGCGGGGCAGCTGAGACGTAGAGAGACACAGCTGTTTCAGCTTGAGCAAATGGAATTGGTGAACAGTCGATGTAGAGTGCTTCCTCAAGAGCGTGGCATCATTGATTTATGAATCATGACCCTTTTAAACTCTCTGCTTGCTTTCTCAGATATTGACGTTTTAAAAAGCAATTTCTCGTGTGGGTCCCTTTCTCTCTCTCTCTCTCTCTCTCTCTCTCTCTCTCTCTCTCTCTCTCTCTCGCACACACACACACACACACACACACACACACACACGGCACGATATTAACTCTTCTGCCAGAATAAATGGGCTGGAGCACTCTGGGCTGGCATTTCCTCTGAATAATGAATTATGCAGGAGAGATTTCGGTGTTTGGAAATGGCAAGCGCATTGCCAAGACCTAGTGGAAGGAATTGCATTCTGGGCTGGGTTTCTCATCTTCTGGGGAGGGGCTCACCAGCTGGAATGAAGCAAGGTGTATGCTTTATTCCAGGGCAATTCCCAACGCATATCTTCTCTGTGGCTCAAGGTACCTAGGGAAGAAACTGCATATTGCTGTCACTGGGAATCTCTGGAAGAGCATGACTCTCGCCTGACAGCCTGCTCCCTAAAGGAGACCAGGGGTGGTCTCTAGTCACTCACTGTCGTCTCCTTTCTCTTCCTAAGGTCTGGCTTCCCTGTTCACTCTCACTGCCAGACTGTGACAATATTGACCCCCTCCATGTCTAACTATTTGAAATATTATCCGTAACTCTAGCCACCTTTTATTGGTCATCTATGCTATGCTGTGGGGGAAAGGGTTCCTACCCTCTTTCCCAGTTCTCTCTCTCTCTCTCCCTCTCTCTCTCTCTCTCCCTCCCTCCCCCTCCTCCCCTCCCCCTCTCTCTTTCCCTCCCCCATCTCTTTCTCCCTCCCCCCTCTCTCTCTCCTTCCCCTCTCTCTTAGCCTTTCCCTTCCTCCTCCTTTTCCATTTTCCCAACAACGAACCTCAGAGAGACAGAAGTTTCAAGAGCACAGAACCCATAAGATTCAGACTCAGTTTTTGGCTTGTTGTTTCAAAGCTCTTTCCTTTACTCTGCCAACTTGGCCTTGTACTGTCTTGGTTCCTCAGTCAGAGAGCCCATGTGTCTCTCCTTGAGGAGGCCAAAACCTTGTCCTGTCTTCAGGATCTTCCGTGAATTCCTGACATCTCATCTGATAAAGTGATCTGGTCCCCTGTGGTGGGCTCTGGTCCTTCTTAGGCACAATGTGTCTGCTGCCAGGGAGCATCCTTCCTATGGAGTTCTGCTCTCCAGGCATCTTCCATCCCACCTTCCCCGTGCTGTCCTCCCCCATATCCACTTGCTACTCACCCGTAGCTCTTACATTGTCAACAATTTGCCTTGCCCATTGCTTGCTGCATGGCCGTGTTTGCTTCACTCCCTGGCCCAGACACTATATAATCAGCTACTTTGTAACGCGCAGCCTGGCTCTCTGGGCTCTGTGTCCCAGGTGGCTAGGAGCAGAATAGTCTGTGCAGATCTCTGCTGCTTGTGAGGCATAGCAAGGCTTTTACACCTTCAAGCATATGGAACAATTGAGAATAGAGAAGTGGACACTGTTCGCCCTCTGCCCCACTCCCTGTAAGCTTGTTTGCACCTAGTTGACAGCACTGATTATGAGGTCTTTGCCTAGGCTGCACCTTCAATGCACAATGTCCTCCCACGCCTGCTTGCTGAACCCCAGTTACTTTTTTGATGCTTGCTTTGGGTCCCCAGCCAATGCCAGCTCCTGACTTCTTGTCCTCCTCTATGCTAACCAAATGGCAGTGGTCATCCCTAGAAGTGGGCTCACTGAGTCTCTTGGCTTACAGACAGTAAAGCTGAGGCCAGAAATGTTAAGCTAATTTACCTGGAATTGCATTGCCTAAGTCAAGAGAAGACAGTGATGTTTCAAGAACTTTAAGTTTGATGATCATTTCAGTTTGATAATGGTAATAAAATGAGAGGAGACTTGACCGTACCCAGTGATCACACATACCAAGCACTGAGGCTTCCTGGCATAACAGAAAATGTCAACTCAGTTGGTGTTCATTATATCTCATAAAAGTAGAAACAACTCTTACCCTCTGGTTAGCAAAGGAAGCTGATGCGTAGGGTGATAGTGTGGTCTACTGATTCCTCCCCTCTGGAGATGGCCCCGGACATTTGTGAGCATAGAAGAAGACAAAAGTCAGGAGATGAAGGCTTGCTATGGTCTGTATTTTACCTAGCACTCCTGAGAGGCATTCACAGAATGCATAAGGTGATGGATGTGAGGGATCTGGTGTCCCGGGTAGGGAGAGCAGACTTAATAACTGTGCTTTTTTTGGTCACGCATGCCTGTGAAACACACACTGGAATCCAGTGAGCTCACTTGTACCCACAATGCACACAAGTGGAAAACACTGTTCCACCTTTTCCGGCTGGAAAAAAATGAAAAGTAACTGTAGAATTTTTTCTTAAAAAGGGGGGAACTTCCATAGAGATCATAGAACATGAGCTAGATTTCACTATGTCCATCTTATAGATGTGACAACCGAGGCTCCTAAAAATTGTCACCTGCCTTGTAAGTAGCAGAGCTGTCATTTGAACTGAGAAACCAAACTCTTGCCACTGAAACTCAGCTTTCTGCCATGCATCCACTCATGCCTCCTGCACTGTGGCATCCGTGAAGAGCCTGTGCTGTCTGTCCAAACACTGAAAGGCTGCAAGTGAAAGGAACAGAAGATTAAAACATGTTTGAGCCTCTTTGCCTGACAAACGCACCTTAGAAAGATGCAATAAAAAGTGTGTGAGACTGGGACTTTTGAGGTTGGAAGCTAGCATATTAGATTCTAGTTGTGCCTTTGACGGGAATATTTTTCCCCTAATTTTTATTGTTTTACTCTGCATTTAACTCTTGAGTTTATTAAGTTAAGAATTTGTGATATTGTTTTAAGTTATGTGTGAACCAGGATCAGCAGAAGTCTCTCTTCTTTCCTTTGTGTTTTCTGTGGTCTGTGTATGTGTGTATGTGTGTATGTGTGCGTGCACGTATGTCTGTGTGTGTATGTGCATGTGTGTGCATATATGTGTGTGTGTATATAAGTTTGGATATATATGTATATATATGTGTATTTGTGTACATGTGTATATTTTTACATATGTATGTGTATATGCATATGTGTATGTGCATGTGTGTATGTGTGTGCATGTGTGCACATGCGTGCACGTGTATGGGTTACAGTATGGTTGCAGAGTGGGAATAGGGTAGGGGTACCTTATTTCCAATGCACAATTCCTGCCCAGTAACCAACAGTTAAGTCCGAGGAGAGAGGAGTTAAGAACTGGCAGTCCAATCAGCCTTCTTGCCAGCCACTGTGAACTTGGTGACAAGGCTGTTGCATGGATCCCTGGGGGTACCCAGATAGTAAGGTGATAGTGGCTGGTGCAGCAATGTGTGTGTGCATGTGTGCGTGTGTGTGTGCATGTGTGTGTATGTGTGCATGCGTGTGTGTGTGCGCGTGCACACGTGTGTGCATGTGTGTGTGCATGCGTGTGTGTGCGCGCGCGCGTGTGTGCATGTGTGTGTATGTGTGCATGCGTGTGTGTGCACGTGCACGCGTGTGTGCATGCGTGTGTGTGTGTGTTCATGTGTGTGTGCGTGTGTGTGTGCGTGTGTGTGTGCATGTGTATGTGTGTGTGCATGCGTGTGTGTCTATGCGTGCGTGTGCGTGTGCGTGTGCGTGTGTGTGTGTGTGTGTGTGTGTGTGTGTGTGTGTGTGTGTGTGTGTGTGTGTGTGTGTGTAAGGGGAGAGGAAAAGGGGATCCATTGGAGATGGAAACACAATCGCCTGGAGCGTGCTGGGTGCCAGACAGGCACTCTGCCGCCAAGCTACACTACTCTTGCGTTTTTTCCATTTCTTTAAAAATGTCAGCATTTTTATTCATTACTGATTTTCTCTTTCCTGCTTCTCAGTTTTGCTGGCGGTTTTTTTGTTTGTTTTTGAGACAAGGCCTCACTGTACAGCCCAGGGTGGCCTTGAACTTGTGATTGTTCTTCCTTACCGCCTAAGTGCTTGGGGTACAGTGATGGACCACTACACTATGCCCTAAATTCTTCTTCCTTCCATGAACTATGTCAAGATTCAACTTGCATTCACTATCAGTGATCTAGAGAATTACTTTATGAAATATAGTTATACTTAAATTACATAAAGTATACTTTAGAGATAGAGAGATGGCTAAGTGGTTAAAAGCTCTTTTAGAGGAAACTTGTTTGGTTCCTAGCACCCATAGTAAGTGGTTTCCACTGTCTGTAATTCGAATTCCAGAGGGATCCACCTTCTCTGGTCTCTCTCTGCAGGCACCTACACATACATGCACACACATGTAAATACACTTTTGCTCATACACATGCATACACATGTGCATACACTTGCACACATAATTAATAAGCTGGTCCATTCTGAGTAGGCTGCAGATCAGGAAGACTATTGCAAGCCTTTAGTACTTGAGTGTTCATACTTCCTGTCCACAGGGCAGGAAAACCAAAGGGAGAACAGATTATGTGGGTCATCACCTTCAAAGTGGCCAAGCTGAGTAGTTTTTTCCTATAATTATCCAGGCTGTGGAGCACAGAATAAATGAATATGTAGTTTCTGGGGTCAGGTGGGATGGGGCCCAATGAGACAGGAGCCCCAGGCTGCCTGGAACTGGGCAGTGTGATGAAGTAGAACCCAGAGCAGTGTTCTAAACTCGGGAGAGTCAGGGTGTTTCCAAGGAACAGAGCCAGAGAGATCAGATGTAAAGTCTAAGGATCCAGTGATCGAAGGTCACCACTCATTGAGAAGTAGAGAACTTCTTTTTTTTTTTTAACTTTTATTGCATTATGATGAAAAAAGTTACATGGTTTCAATTTATCTGAACTTGTTAACATTTAAAAACATATTTTAAGTAAATAGAATTAAATTACATTCTTGTTTCCCTTTTGTACCCCAACTCCTCCCAGAGACCCCTCCCTTCAATACGTACAATATTTTTTGTCATATTCCTTAAAATTTATAAAATATTATAACAATAAAAATTATATTATTATTGTTTTATATCACTATATAAAGTTATATATATTATAAAAATAGTTTGATATAAAGCAACAATCAATTTAACAGTCTTATGTAGATGCTTGTCTACAGTAATACTGAAAATACATGTTTTTCTC
>NW_022196912.1:7037366-7037708 GCF_008632895.1 Mastomys coucha | reverse complement strand
TTCTTTTGGGTATATAAATACTTTTGAAATATATAAGCTATTCTGAAAACCATAGTATAGTGTAAAAAATGGAATAAACAATACTACTAATAGAGAGGCTGAGATAGGAAAAGCAAAATTTCAAGACTCCTATGTTGTACACAGCAAGACACTGTCATGAACAAACAAGCTGAAAGTGTATATAGATTCTACAATATTGGACCTATTTCTCTAATTACCAAATTAGAGAGACCATTGGATGGCAATCAACAAATTTCTAATTCCTCACATTTTGGGATTTCAATCAATTAGGATATGTTGGTAATATTAATTTTCATATTAAAATATTAAGAAAAAGTAATT
>NW_022196912.1:7028043-7036226 GCF_008632895.1 Mastomys coucha | reverse complement strand
TCTTGCTTTTCCGGTGTGATGGTATGTCTAGGAGTTGCTATGGTGGGACAATTGGGTTCTGATTATGCCAAGTAACCTTGGTTTGTGTTGTTTATTTTCTTACACTTGCATTCCCCCCCGCCACCCCTCCCCCCCGCCATCTGGTTATTTCTATTGCTACCTGCTAAATCTGACTGAAGCCTGTCCTTTCTGTGATCCTGGTTGTATCAGAACTCCTTAGAGTCAAGCTGTCTCTGGGATCCTGTGATCCTGGGTTTGTTAGAGCACCTGGGAGTGCAGCAGTTTCCTCTGGGTGTTTTGGGACTGACTGCAGAGTTTGTGCCCAAGGCGTGTTCAGGGCACCAGCCCAGACAGACTGGAAGGAACCTGAGCCACTGGGCTGGTGGAGTTCCTGTGTGCCTGGGTCCTGCTGGTCCCAGTTACTCCTGGTGTTGGGACAGGTGTTGTGTCCTCCTCACCTCTGATCCTGGGCATGTTACAGCACCTGGGAGTGAAACTTCCTCTGAGTGTTGTGGGACTGGCTGCAGAGCTTGCTCCCAAGGTCTGCTCAGGGCACCAGCCCAGAGAGACTGGCCCAAGTAGAGAACTTCTAACCTTCCTAAAGTCGAGGCTCTGACTCCAGGGAACATTCAGATCATTATGATGGTGGCCTCATGGTAGGCTGGAATGGCCAGAGGCCAATCAGACCTACAGCACCTGGCAGTCACTGAGGAAGTTTTAACTAGGCATTAGGTGTGGGGTGGAGCACAGGCAATAAGAACCATGCCTGGGGGCCAGGTGGTGGTGGCACACGCCTTTAATCCCAGCACTTGACAAGCAGACGCAGGCAGATTTCTGAGTTCGAGGCCAGCCTGGTCTACAGAATGAGTTCCAGGACAGCCAGAGCTATACAGAAAAACCCTGTCTTGAAAAAACCAAAAAAAAAAAAAAAAAAAAAAAAAAAAAAAAAAAAGCCATGCCTGGACTGGGGTTCAAGGGCAGCCTTCCTTCATTCTTCATAAGTATGGGCCAGAGAGAACAGGGAGGAGTCAAATCCATTCCTGAAACCCTGTGGGGAATTTTAATCTGACAGCTCAAGTCAGAAGAGCAAGAGGAAGTGCTAACATTTAAGCTGGAGACAGGAGGTTGGAATTGAACTTGCACTATTGCTTGTTTTTTCCTTCTGCAAATCTGCACTGACCAGCTCCCTGCTCCTACTTGCTGAGGTGTTTCCCAGTGGGAATGAGCCACAGCTGCAGCCTGCTTCCTGACACTCACATGAGGAATTCATTGTGTGTGTGTGTGGGGGGGGGAAGAGCAGATCATTGTCGTATGTAAGATGTTGATGCTGAAGGCAATCAAGTGTGGGGCTCAGTGGAGGCCGAGAAGTCTCTCATTTGGTAAAGCTCTTGTTTTTTAAGCACAAGGAACTAAGTTAAATTTCCAGTATCCACATTAAAAAAGTGGACATAATAGCAAATGCTTATAACTCCAGAACTGGAGAGGAGACAAGAGGATCCCTAGAGCTCATTGGCCAAGCAGTCTAGCCCTGTTGGTGAAGTCCAGGCTAATGAAAGACCTTGTCTCAAATGAGGTAGGATGATACCAGAAATTAACCTCTGGTTCAGGCTTCCAAATTACATGCACACACATGAACATGAACACATACATACTACACACACACACACACACACACACACACACACACACACACAGAGACAGAGAGACAGAGACAGAGAGACAGAGAGAGACAGAGAGAGATGCATATGTCAAAAAACAAAGCCAATGTGATGATATATACTCAGAAAAGCCCTACAAGGGCTGGAGAGATGGCTCCATGAGTAAGAACACTTGCTGTTCTTAGAGAAGACTCCAGTTTGGTTCCCACACCCACATGGAGCATCCTCTTCTTGATTCTTTGGGCCCAAGCATACAGATGGTACACGTGTAGACACTCAGACATACACATAAAATAAATATAAATAAATCTTCTTTTCAAAAAGAAAGGAAGGAAATATCTCAGAGCCAGTTTTAGAGGCAGGGTAAGAGTTTGCCTGGGATGGTGGTCACAGGCCAATGAAGCATGAGCAGAATCAGAATGGCCGGTAGCTGAGCTGAGAGGCTAGAACTGATGATCTGGAATTCATGCGTTGCCTACAGTTGTATGGAGAACGGAGTCCAGGCATGCAAGGCTTAAGAAGGCCCTTCTTTATCTCACAGGCAAGGGCGGGAAAAGTCTGAAACCAAGGAGGGACCATGACGGCCTGGGCTGCTTTACAAAGACTGAGTCCAGTGGATCAATAGAGATTAGGTGTGAACATGATCTTCTCAGATATGGTTTGAAAAAGCCAGAGAAAGGAAAGCAACTAGATAGTTGCTCTGGAATCTAGGCATAGGGGCTGAACTCTAGCTCCTCCCCCACACCCTAGGCCGATAGACACTCTGATGGAGGAGTGTTGGGTGTGAGGGAGTAAGGGGCTAGGAAGAGTGGGGTAGGAGCAGTTGGAGAATGCATTCCAAGTTTCCTGCTGGGTGAGGCTCCAGAAGAGAGCATGAGAGCACAGAGAGAAGATGAACATGAACTTTCAAGGCTGAGTAGAGAGGCTCTGGAGCCCGAGAGGCACAAAACAGGCTGTTAAGTTTCCTGAAAAGGGAAGCATAGTCCTGGGGTGGACATCTCTCTGTCCCAGATGCCTCCTAATTGTCACCAATCAGTGAGTTGCTTAGTCAGAGGGAGTAGATGAGGTCTAGGGGTGAGGCCAAGTCCTGGCCCAGAACCTCAAGTCCCCATGCTTGCTGTTTATGTTGGCCTTGGGGTTGGGGCTTCTCTGCTCCTCTGCCTCCCCTCGGGAATGGTAGGGTTAATTACGTCTCATCCAGGCTGAGCTAAAAGCAAACATCCTCTAAGTCTAAGCTACATTTTACCTTTAGCCTCTAAGAATTCCAGATACATCTTACAAAGGGAGCCTGCTGTAATTGGCAGCGTTGGTTTTTTCTTCCTTAATAATACATAAAGTAGTAGTCTGCCTTACAGTGCTAGGGCCTTAGATGGGATGAACCACTGTAATTAATGGAGTAAGCTTTGCAAATCTCAACAGAGTGGACTATTACAAGGCCTGTGACAGCTTGCCTCCCACCAAAGGCGAGGCTCTGTCACCTGGCTTAATCTTCAGGACAAACAAATTAAAATGTATTATGGCACAATTCTAAAAGCAAGTGGGCCAAACCCTCCAGGGAAGCCAAATTACTTCGGAATGCTCCACTCAGCCCCTCCCATCCCACCCCCTGTCCACAGCCAGGGACTTGACAGGTCTTTAAGAGCAGAAAGGTTTCATTACACAGGGGCCTCCATTTGTTTCCTTCATGGATCTGAACTTCAGATATCTGTGAGAATTAAGATCTCTACATAAAACTATAAGTATATACACCGTACATACTAGAGCATATGATGAGTTCCTGTTTTCCAGGCTTGGGTTGGTGTGGCCCTCAGCAGTAGGCCATTTTCCCCTAGGTTAATCTTGCCTATTACACAACAGTTTTAATCACAGGTTGGAGAGCACATCTCTATTTGGCTAGAAGGTGATGCTGTTGTCTCCTCAGCTGTTGACTGGTGAAATGATCAAATGTTGACTGGTGTTACATCACCCACAAGGAACCTAGGTCGGAATCCGGTGGTTGATTGTTCGGGTAATATTAGAAGATGCAGTTTTGTGCTTACGTGCTTGCTTTGGACATCTAAGTATAATAAAATACATCTTGAGAGGTTGTGCTGGAATTCCAAACAGTGTCCCAAGAGGATATAAAAGGAAACCCACTACTCAGTGGGTAAAGGTCCCCGATGACAAACCTTGATCACCTAAATTCAATCTGTAAGATACACAAGGTCTAAGGAGAGAACTACCTACCAGAGAAGGCTGGGCCCTGTCCTCCCCACACATGCCAAGGAACACATATTCCCATGTACACAATGAACAATTCAAGTCATTTTCAAATTCAGAATAAAATAAAGAGAGATGGCCATTACTGTGGGGGAGAAAAAGAAGAAATTCAAAATTTAAAATGGTCCAGCCAGGGGTGAATCTTAGAGGGACCCTTTTGATGAGCCTTGAGGATGAACATAAATATGTAGACAAAATAAAATTTGGTCTGTGCCCGGGGTTTGACTTGAACAAGATGATGTTCATGTGACTGTGGCAAGTTGCACTGAAAAGCATCACACATGGAAATTAAGTCTGGAATACAAATGTTGGACGAGTGCTTTGGTTTCTACTTAGCACTACAGGAGCTGGTACTGTCCCTAAACACAACTGAGTTTCCTGTGCCCACTTCCCACTGGAATTTTGCCATGTGGGCAGTTTGAGCTCCTCCTGGGCATGGGTCACCACCAGAAGGTAGCCTATGACATGTTTCCCACTGGCATTATGACAGATGGTGGAAAGGGGCTGCTGGAATCTCTTTGGCCTGCACATCATGTATGACTTAAGAGAGTAGTCACAGCAAGCTTTGAACTTAACCTCTCTGGTCTCCAGCTGTAGTTGTCTCCTGATATTTATTGATGGTTGGAAATGACCAGTGAGTGTCCTTAGCTATAAGGAATGCTGGCTCCATTTAGGTCAGTGGAACAAATATTTAGTAAATCATTCCTGAATTGTTTTAATAACAGAATGCTTCCTCCCAAAGTATTGCGCTCACTGCAAATTTAATTTTATTAAATATATTTTTAGATGGAGAGTCCAATAAAATAGTCTGTCTAAGCCTGCCAGGATTCTATAGAGACTTGTTTTATGGGCAAAGCTGGCACTTAGGATTTCCACAGCTTGTGTTTAGCCAGTGTTAGCCCAGCTTCAGATTCATTAACGTGTAGCACTCTGTTTCTCCCCTTACTGTGTGGGATGTCCAGCTGCCTAGCTTGTCAGTGGCTGATCCATCTGTGTCCTCCAGCTTTGCAGAACCTAGGCCAGTGTCTTGTCTGCTCACTCCATGCCTGACTCAAGGGAATGCTTGGTGCAGACACTATATCGGTTGGAGCAAACAACTTAGGCAATGCCAAGAGCTATCTCAATCTTGACCAGATATGGGTTACAGGGCAGAGCTTTAAAATACCATTGCCCACACCACTGCCCTGAGCCCTGGGAGGAAAACCTGAGTTTGCCACCTAAACATGGCTGCTGGTTATTCTAAAAGCCTTGCAGGGTGCTTTTCCTCAGGGACAAGGCAAGCCAGGAAAGGCTTGTCCTGTTCAGGATAAACTCCTCCTACATTGTGGTGTTGTATGAGGTGATTCGGAAGAGAACTGCACCCAGGGGAAACCTCTGCAGACTGCTCTAGAAATCCAGCAACGGATGGATTTTAGAGTAGTTCCTTGGGGCTAGAGAACATGGCTCTCCTTGTATCCTTGTAATTCAGTTTAGAGGAGTGGGGAGGGAAGGATGGGAAACAGAGACAGAGACAGAGAGAGATCTCTTAGTCCTCCTACATACCTGGGAATATAGACACTGGGGTCTCAAATCTGTGTACTTGGGCTTGACAATATTTACATGGAAATTAGAGGTACAGGATTGCCAACTAGGAACCAAACTGGATTATTTTAAAGGCTTTATCTATTCATTTTCTTCAGACAAACAAATTTTAAGCCTTTTAAAGATGTTTAAAGATGTTCTAAGTTACATTTATTAACTTTCTTATTTTTTTTTTAATCATTCACCGTGTATTCTGCTTTCCTGAGAAGGAAGTGGTGGTCCTAGGAACTCTTTCTAGAATGAGGCTGTATATATGGAAACAAAGGAGAACACACACCACACACACACACACACACACACACACACACACACACACACACACACACGGCATACAAGCCCAAGTCAAAGGCCTAGTACTTGAAATAGCTGAGCCAAAAATATGTTCTTGTTCTTGTTCTTTTTAGATACTGTTCTGAACACTAATCTCTCTAATCTTCATAAAACTCTATGCATTAGACATTATTATGATTGTTAATTTTTTTAGACAGAAGACAGAGGTGCACAGAGGGTAAGTGACTTGTTGAAGATGACACAGTTGGATTCCAAGCCAGTGTGCCATTATGTTTCTGCTAAGAAAGTTTAAACCTGGTGAGAGCTAATCCCACAATTAGAGATGCAGCTGCTCTTCTTGGGCAGGATCTATATCACTTCTTGATGTTTATTCCCACTCACAAAATGCAGTAGTATTGTTTATTTGTGTCAACTCTTGACTTTTCTACTTCCTTGGACCATGACTTAGGTAGACTGTAGACTAGGAAAAAGACCAAGAACACAGAATCTGTCCATTAAAGATGCCTAGAGGGAGATGCTGTGAAGCAGGTGTGTCTGTCACCTTACTGATGCTGTCATACCTCTGCAGTAGCACACAGGAAGAAGGGATCATTGCAGAACTCACCCAAGGTTTCACAGCCCTCTGGTGGGTCTGTCCGTGCACCTGAACTCAGCTCTAAGATTGTAGATGATTGTTGAATGGAACTTCAGATATAGCTTAAACGGCAAGCATTTTGCCCACAGAGCATTTGGTCCACAGAGATGAGACTGGGGTACTTATGCTAGTCTGCAAAATCATGTACACATCCTTGAAATAGGAGATTAGAGAAGAGTTAGGCTCTGTGGCTTCAGCTTTAGCCCAGTGAGACCAGGAGCTTGCAATGTTCCGTGGGTGAAGACCCAGTGAGCAGCACCATTGCCTCCTCTGTCCTTGTCCCATGTCCACGTTCACTTCCACTTCCCACTGCGCTGTTGCTATGGACATGGGAGACACGGGCTAGCTAGAAACGGAATCCCAGAAATCAGGTTCTTCTCTTTCAGTTGATTCATTCTTCCAGGAATCAAAATCAAAATTTGCGGTAAAGTAAATGTCACATAAAATTTACTACTTATTCATTTTTAGGTGTAATTCATTGTCCGTTTAAGTACATTTCATACCACCATCCAGCCTCAGAACTCTTGACCTGCTGCTAATCTGTGACAACTCTGTGTTGTTACACAGCCACTCCCATGCTCTCCTCTGGCCTGCCACCCTCTCTTCTGTCTTCTGACTCCAGTGTCCTGACCACTCTGAGAACCTCAGCTAGGCGAATCACATGGAGTTTCTCCTTTTGTGACTAGCTAGTTCAGGTAGCTCGTTCCATCCTCTTCCCTTAGCTGTCTTCAGTTTGAGCACAGTTGAGGCTGGACTTGAGGAGACTGGAGGGACTGTTTGGATTTAGGGACTAAGGCTCAGGGAAAGAAACAAGTTCCCAGCTGCTTGCGAGGGTCCAGCGTTGTTGTTCACAACCTCCATGAAACTTAGTGTCTGCAGCTTAGTGTCTGCATCCCGGGGACATTGTGACTAGAGAGCTGCTGATGTAGTCTGGGTGAAGCAGCCATCAGGAGCTTTCTGTGAGCTTGGGGAATTGACACAGAGTGGACAGAACACACAGACTTGGTGTTAAGAGATGGGACCTGAGCAAGCTGTGGAGCTGGTCTCAGCCTTAGGTTTCTCATGTGTAAAACCCATGCTATTATGTGGTTGTATTGTGTATATATAAAGATGTAACATACATGGCAGTATTCACAGTGCTTGGCATGTGGTAGCTCCCAAGCAGTACAACGGAGTGATTTATAAATGGCCTCTCTTCATGCAGCATTTTCACATGCACAACAGGGCAGTGTGTTTTCTGCCCTTTACAGATAGCCCAGACGCATGCCCCCGCCCCCCCCCAACACATACACTTTTGCTTGCTTCCCACAGAAATGAGAAAGCACATGCATAGGTGGTAGGCAGTGGTTGATGTCTACTAATTTCCGCAGCTGAGAGCCAAAACAAAGGGGACTGAAGAGCTACTTTTGAAATGGAAAGGAACAGGTGTCATTAAACAAATCCTGATGTCATATGCACCTGCTTAAGGAAAGACCTGCATCCTGGGGACCCTGGGCTCTGCAGTCCAGCCCAGAGCTACCTCAGGGCTAAGCTGTGGCTGACTAAGGCTTTGCACCACCACCAGTATTAGAGATACAAACGTGGAGGCACACAGTGTATATCCCAAGTCCAAGCCCCTAGGGATGGAGTACAAAACCTGTTTTTAAATAAGCCCAGTAAGTCAGATGTAAGTTCAGGTTGAAAGATCTAGCTGCATCCTCCTCCACCAGCAACTTGCTGGTCTCTCTCCCCCCCCCAACCCCCACTATTCCAGCCAAAAC
>NW_022196912.1:6967824-7028011 GCF_008632895.1 Mastomys coucha | reverse complement strand
AAAAAAAAAAAAAAAAAAAAAAAAAAGCAGTGGATCATTTCCACCTTCATGCCTTGCTATGCTCCCAGGGCAAAAGGGTTGTTCCTAGAAGCCCACACACACACCCTTCAAGGCAGAGCTCAGGTCTCATTGCTCCTTGTCAAGCCAGCCTGTGCTTGTAGCTGCCTCTCTGGTCTTAAGATGGACTCTCACTGCTGCTCAGTGGCATGGTGCCCCAAGTAAACATGAAAGACCTTGCAAGTGAAAAGCGGGTTTCCAGGTCTTTCTCTTCTATAGCACTCAATGTGCCGGGAAGGGCACATGGCAGTCATAGCGCATATACCTGGTTTACTGAGGCTTGTAAGCACGGAGGCTGCAGCAGCAGAGCTGTTGCAGATCATTAGGGGATTTCTGTCCCTGTAGTTAGTCTCTGATGGAACATCCCGATCAACGCTAACAACCATAAGGAACTGTTATTCCCTGGGTGGCCGACTTTTCACATCATTAGAGCAAACTCAACAGGTGTTGCCAGAGCGTCAATTTAACAATTATCACTCCTCCCTGGCTTCCTGTTTGCTTACTGCCTGGAGAAGGTGAAGTTACCAAGTGCAGCCAGCCCTCCCTCCCTCCTTCCTTCCCTTTTGCTGCTGAGCCCTCAGCTGCCTGGGAGCTGCTGCTGGATGGGAACCCTCACAGTGTGTGTGTGTGCGGGGGGGGGGGGGGGGGGGGGGGGGGGGGGGGGGGGGTGGCTGTGTGTGTCCCCACGCGTGCTCACGCGCACACTCGTGCATGATCTCAAGTGAGGGCGGGGGCACAGTGAGGATTGTAGATACACCTGGCCTGCCTGCTCAGTTGAAGAGGCCCTCAGGGCTGCCGAGGTACTTCTTGCTCAGCATGGAAAAGTGTAGTTTTAGGGTTGGAAGCTTTGGAGCTCATTTTGGGATGAGGCTTCTGAGGCCTAGGGATGAGGAGCATCTTTAGCCCATCACCAATTGCCAACAAGGCTGGGTAGAATCCTGGCTCCCCTTCGTTCTTAGCTTTATGCTCATCCTTAGCCGTGCCTGCGGTAGCATGCGTTGGATGGTCGTTTAGATGTCTATTGACCGTATTCCCCTCCCCATGCCAGACCAGGCTTCCCACAAGCTGGTAACTGACAGTCCTTAGCCCTCACTTGGTGACACGTTTTCTCTGTGACATCTGTGGGCATGGGACTGAATAAGCTTGTGGAGAGGAAGAGACTTGGGCATCTAGGACGAAAGGGGAAGGGAAGGGCAGGGATCCTGTCCTAGTCTGGAAATTGTGTATGCATCTGCTCAGGCCTCCTGGGATCAAGGCCAATTGAGAGGCCTGTCCCGCTTTGTTATCCTGTAGCAGGACTGGTAATTAGATGTCATCCATGATTGGTTTTGACCTTAGCTCATGGCCACCTAGCATGTGACCTTGAGAAGGGTGTTGAGCAAGGACTGACTGATGATGTCTACCAGGAGCGTGGTCGGCAGCTATGCACAAGTGGAATCACCACAGAGTCTGTTACAATAATGTCTCTCTGAAGTCATTCCATTGTTAGGTTTGGGGGAATGGAAAATTCCCAAAGAACAACATCTTGAAGGAGATAAAAAATCTGAATGTGATCTCAAGGGAGACAAGGTGCTCCTGGGAGCAGTTATCTGAGCCTTGTCCCAGATGGGGTTTCTCTGCCCCAGGAAGCGGGCTGGAAAAAATTAGTATTTTTCAAAAAAAATGTGTATTTTATGGGTCTATGTGTACATATGTATGTTGGCATCCAAAGCCTGTACACAACATGTATACAAACAATAGATGTCAGAAGAGGGCACTGATTCCCTGGCACTAGAGTTAAAAGGGTTGTGACCTACCCTATGCGTGCTGGGAACTGAACCCTGGCTCTCTGAAAGAGCAGTAAGCACCATTAAGTGCCAAGCCATGCCTCAGTCCTCTAGGGAAGAATGATTTTATTTGTTCTGATCAGTGTTGGGGTGTGTGCATGAGTGCATGCATGTGTGGTGTGCCCATGCAGAGGTCCCGGTAGCTTTTAGGCCTTAGTTCTCTCCTTCCACTATAGGTCCCAGGGATCAAACTCATGGTGTCGTGCTTACCCAGCGAAGCAACCACTTTTACCTACTGGGCCATATTACCAGTGTAAGAAAAGGATTATTTTAAAAAATATTTTATTTACTATTTTTAAATACACCCATACACATGTATGTATGTTTGGATCAAATTCACTTCCTCCTCCATTCCTCCTGCTCCTCCTATGCCCTCCCCCCATTACTTTCCCCTCCCAACTCTTTATGCTCTCTTCCTTTTTTAAAAACTACCTTCTGAGTCCCCTTAGTGTGGTCATGTGTACGTGGATGTGGGGTCAAATACTAGAGCATGGCTGGCCTCCCAAGGCTTAAGTCCCTGAAGAAAACCAACTCCTGCTTCCCAAATAACCATCCATTACAATAGCTTCTCAAATAGGTGTGGGGTTTCATGAGCCCTTCCTTCGTCAATGCTGGGATTTGGGCTGGCTTGATCTTGTACAAGTCTTATACATGCCGTCACAGCCCCTGTCAGTTCATGCGTGCCACTGTGATGTCTCATCTGACGAATACTGTTTCATTGTAGCCACCACTTCCCCTGGGTCTCAGTCTTCTTATCCCTCTTCCTCAATGATCCCTGAGTCTTGGGGGAAAGGCGTGTGACATAGATGTCTCATTTAAAACTATGTCACAGACTCTTACTCTCTACAGGTTGACAGGTTGTGAATCTGGGTATCAAATGCCATTTTTTTTTTTCAAAAAGAAGCTTCTCTGATGATGATTGAGAGATGCATGAATCTATGGAGTTAAAGATCATAAAGTGGGGATAGTTTATTATTCTCCCGATGGCCTATGATCTAGCCAGCTGGGTTTTTAGCACTATCTATGGGTTGCATCTTGTGACACAGGCTTTAAATCTAACCTGAAAGTGTTTGGTTACTTTAATAACATTTGTAACACTATTACAGCATTGGGCATATCCTGCCAGAGATTATGTTGTTGTGGCTCACAGAGCTCACAGCTTGGTAAGAACGTTGACCAATATTCTCCCCTTGTAGCATGCATAGAACCTTCCAGAACAATTAAAGCCAGCCTGTGGGGATGAAGCTTTCAGGTCAGTTCTAGCTTGATTTCTCCAAGGCCTATGATGTAGGTTTGTGGTATCTTTAGCAGTCGGTTCTTACTGCCAAGTTCTGGGGTTATCCAAGAGCAATGACAATAGCCTAGAATGTTTTGAGAGGAGAGTCGGGTGGGGGGGCACACTAACCAACAAGTTGAAAAGAGACAATTCATACCTGGCAATGGGCTTTTTACTTGATAAACTATGGTGTCTTGGGGAGGCATTGCCCTCCACATTTTAGGGTAACTATTTAAAACACACACACACACATGCACACATGCATTTTAGGAAGCTTCTATGGTAATAGGTTTCTATGTCATGCTCCAAGGACTTCAGTATTCGTTGGCCCTCACTTACTCTTCCCTACCCTTCCATTCATTATTTCTCTTCCCCACTTCACACCATTTGAATTCTGTCCTCTTTCCTTTGAACCCCTTACTAGCTTCTGCCTTCTGTGGACACACCAATTTGAAAACATATTTAAAGCTTCAAAGATAGCATCCCATAGGAGACAGAACATCAAAGCTAGCATCCATAGGAGACAGAGCATCAAAGCTAGCATCCATAGGAGACAGATCATCAAAGCTAGCATCCATAGGAGACAGGATATCAAAGCTAGCACCCATAGGAGACAGAACATCAAAGCTAGCATCCATAGGAGACAGAGCATCAAAGCTAGCATCCATAGGAGACAGATCATCAAAGCTAGCATCCATAGGAGACAGATCATCAAAGCTAGCATCCATTGGAGACAGGACATCAAAGCTAGCACCCATAGGAGACAGAACATCCAAGCTAGCATCCATAGGAGACAGATCATCAAAGCTAGCATCCATAGGAGACAGATCATCAAAGCTAGCATCCATAGGAGACAGATCATCAAAGCTAGCATCCATTGGAGACAGGACATCCAAGCTAGCATCCATAGGAGACAGAACATCCAAGCTAGCATCCATAGGAGACAGATCATCAAAGCTAGCATCCATAGGAGACAGATCATCAAAGCTAGCATCCATTGGAGACAGGACATCAAAGCTAGCACCCATAGGAGACAGAACATCAAAGCTAGCATCCATAGGAGACAGAACATCAAAGCTAGCACCCATAGGAGACAGAGCATCAAAGCTAGCACCCATAGGAGACAAAGCATGCAGCATTTGTCGTTCTGGATCTGGGTCGCCTCACTCAGATGAGTATGTCTACTCCATCTATTTACCTGGAAATTTCTTAAGTTCATTTTCTTTTTTTAACAACTGAGTAACATTCTGTTGTGTGTGTAAGCCATGTTTTTATTACCCACTCATATGTGGACAGACATCCACGTTGTTTCCCTTCCATAGCTGTTGTGAAGAGAATAGCAATGAATATGGATGAGCAAGGATCTCTGTAGTAGGATATAGAGTCCTTTGGGACCATGCCCAGGAGTGGTATGGCTGCATCATATGGTAAATCTATTTCTAGCTTTCTGAGGAACCTCCACACTATTTCCATAGTAGCTGTACCGGTTGGCATTCCCACTAACAAGGACTTAAGTGTTCCCCTTTCCCCATTTCAGTGTCCAGAGTTGTCCTTTGTTTTCATGATCATAGCCATTCTGACTGGAATGAGATGAAATCTCAAAGTAGTTTTAATTTGCATTTCACCCGAGGCTAAAGATGTTGAACATTTAAAAAAAAAAAAAATTTTTGACCATTTGCATTTAATCACTTGAGAAGTCTCTGTTTATGTTTCATGCCCTGATTTTTGAATTGTTTGTTTTCTTAGTGTTAGTTGTTTTAGTTCTTTGAATATTCTAGACACCAACCCTCTCTCAGATATGTAGCTGGTAAAGGCTGTCTCCCCAATTCTGTAGGCTGCCTCTTCACTGGAATGATGTGTTCTCTGCTGTACAGAAGCTTGTTAATTACAAGTCCATGGTTGATCTTGATGCTGCAGGATCCTCTTCAGAATGGCCTTTCCTGGGCCTGTAAGTTGAATCATGTACCTTACTTTATCCTTTAACAATCAGGGTACCTGGTCTTGTATTGAGATCAGTGGTCCACTGGGAGTTCTGCTCAGAGTCAGAGACAATAACCACGTCTCAGTCTTCTGCCTGCAACTGTCTAGTCTGACCAGCACCATTTGCGGAAGAGAAATTGATTATTGAAGGGTATCTTAGAAGTAATACAGTGACTGGCAAACACATGTATAATAAATACATGCTTAAATTTTTATTTAGCTCAGGAATCAGGAAACCAGCAGAATGATACAGCTGGCTCAAGGGAGAATTGAATACATGCATGCAGGGCATCAGGACTGTGGAAAAAAATCTGCAACCTGATCAATCAATACCTACCAGCTTCTTCTCCATTGGAAGGGGTCTGTGCTTCTAGGGTCTGCGCTTGGCTTTGTTTATAGCACTCTTTCCCTCATGGAGTTGTAAAAGGATCCAAAGGAATCAAGTGTAGGCTAACCCAGAGTTTGCCTTGGATGGAACTCTGTTAACATGTTTGTCCAAGACTCCTAATTTTGTGTGTGTGACAAGATGCATTTGAAGAGTATGAAGTGAATACAGGTGCTTGCTCTTAAGGAGAGCCCCTAAAAGTCATTATGTGTATATTTGCTTGGTCGCATGGCCAGCCTAGGTTGTTATGGTACGTAGAGGAAGGGGACCATTGACAATGAGTGCATCAAGTAGCCTTCGCCTCAGTCCTCATCTGTGTTTATCGCAGCCATGTTCTTAGTTGAAGGCATATGTGTGTGTGTGTATGTATATATATATACATATATATATATATGTGGAAGAAGATATATAGATATAGATAGATATAGATATAGATATCTAAGATTAATACACATCAAAACTCATACACAAAGGATTGTATAACAGACTGTTTTAAAAAGAGATGAATGTGGAGCCAGGAGGTGGTGGCGCACGCCTTTAATCCCAGCACTTGGGAGGCAGAGGCAGGTGGATTTCTGAGTTCGAGGCCAGCCTGGTCTACAGAGTGAGTTCCAGGACAGCCAGGGCTATACAGAGAAGAAACCCTGCCTCGAAAAACCAAAAAAAAAAAAAAAAAAAAAAAAAAAAAAAAAAAAAAGAAAAAAGAAAAAAAGAAAAAGAGAGAGATGAATATGGTTATTAATATGTAAATTTCCACTGAAAATTAAAAACCAAAAACAAAGAATCTTGGGGTAAGTGAGGCCCAAAAAGGGAGGAAATTGTCTGATCTCACATCCAAACTGTTTTATGTTCTCTTTGAATTAAAATGTTGCTTGTGTGTTCTCAGATGTTGATAGAATAAAATGAACTAAAAGTCACCATCTACGTGTGACTAAGGAAAATTAGAATTGGCCTGGGTCTGGAGAAGGAGGTAGAGCTTCTAAGTTGTTAAAAACAGATTGCCCAATAATGGGGAAGAAGAGTGTGGACTCTTAGAGAGATAACTGTGGACGGAGTTATTTCCTTGAATTCACAGAACCCTTCTGTCATTCCTGAATTTCAAACCACGTCTATCTACCCTTAACAGGATCCATTTAAATGTGTTGCTGTGTGTATGTGTAGGTATGTGTTTGTGTGTGTGTGTGTGTGTGTGTGTGCATAGGCATGCGTGTATGTTTGTGTGTATGTGTGCACACATGTGGAGGTTGATGCTGAGTGTCTCCCTCAACTGCTCTCCGCTTTGTTCTTTGAGACAGGAGCTCTTGCCGGACCTGCTGGTCAGGAAGCCACAGCATCCACCTGGCTCTGCCGCTCTGGTGTTGAGAGTAAGATGTGTCATCACCACAGCTTTCATATGAACTCACCCTCGTGCCTGTGCGAGAGCACACTACCAACTCTACCATCCTCCAGACTCTACAATAAGATCTTTAAACATTAAATACAAACTACTACAGATAAGCTCACATCTCCACACATGCAGCCTCTTCCTATTTATTTATTTATTTATTTATTTATTTATTATTTGCTCATTCGTTCCTTCATCCATCCATTTATTCAGACTCGTCTGGTGACTCAGCCATGGGGACAATCTTAGTATGTTTTGTAGCCATTTCCTGTTGCAGTAGGAAGAAAGGGGACCAGAGAGGGGGCAGCCTGAGGTGTGGCCTGAGCCTCCACCCTGAGCAACAGTGTGGCCTGTGTTGTGCCAGCCTGGAGGAAAGAGTCTGCATTTGTGAGAGGTTAACAACACTTGCTCTGCTTGCCCTGTAGGAACATCTACAGGGAGAGACGTGATCTGTCAGGGCTTCTGACAGATGCAAAGCGTTATCCACGTACAAAGGGAGGGCTGTTTTTCCTCTCTGACAGATGAGACCCTCCTGAGGGGAAGCTCTATCCTGGCCAGCAGAAGGGAGATTTGAAATGGAAAGTAGAAATTGGAATTGTTGACATTGACGTTGACCTTTGAATGTGATTTAGGGAGCATTTGGGTATAGTAGACCACACAGGAGGCCAAAGAACGTGGTGGTGAATAGCTAAAGCCTGTGGCTGCGACTGTCCTCCTACTTCCAGGGGGCCTGGGGCATGAACACACCCCTCACCTGGTGTGCCTCAAATTCTCTCCAGGAACACTTGGGGAGTACCACCTCATTGTTGTGAGGGTTGAATGGATTAGTGGTTGTAAAACACTCCTGAGACCAGCACTGAGCACTGAGGAGATGGCAGGAAGTAACAGGAACAGTGTCTAATTGGTAGGTTGTGTGAGTTAAATGTGCCACAGAGTTTTAAAGTGCACAGTGTGGGAACTGCCACCCAGCTAGGTGGTGCCCCAGGAGGACATGAAGAGTAGCTAAGCATTCTTCTCTGTTCTTGTCTAACTTGCAGTTTAATGGTGGAAAGAGTCCTGTGAAACCACATGCTCTAGTGAGCCATAGAACCCTGAGCAAATACATCAACATCGAGTGGACATGTTAGAGTTATAAAGCCTTGTCAGTGTGGCAGGCACCTTCTTAAGGAACCTTTTTAGCTTGATTTTAAACACACACACACACACACACACACACACACACACACAGTTGGAGAAAAATGGCTTCTGAAGTTCCACTTTGAAGGTTCCTGGCTCTGCTAACAGCCAAGGAACGAGTCCCGTTTGAACAGGGGTTGGGATGCGTTTATAACTGAGTTTCAGGATTCAGGACTCCAGGGAGTTGTGCATGACCTCACCACTGTTCTAATCAGCAGCCAGGAAGCTGCATGCCTACCTTCTGCTTTCATCTAACTGGACTCTGAGGCTCAGCTACCTCTGCAAGGGGCTGGGCTGGGCTCATTTTTCCAGGGCCTTCCTGGCTATGTTTTTTTTTTTGGGGGGGGGGGGAGTTGGGGTCCTTAAAGTGAGTGCATTAGCAGGGAAGGGCAGGCTGGGGTTAATGGTTGCAGGCAGATGGCTCTTTCATTGCAACTCTCTGGAAAGAAGCAGATGCAGATGCTAATGAAGGGCCATATTTCTGAGCAGTGATGACACAGAGAAATTTGTTCCGCTTTCTCCTTCTAGCCCTGTGCCCAGCCCTTTGCTGGACAGTGTGGCCCCCTGAGACTATACAGCTGGAAGAAACCTTAGAACCAGCTCTCCCCCTTCCCATGAGAGAAAACAGAGCTTCAGAGAGGGTCAGAGGCTACCCCAACACTCAAGCTCCGGTCCTAAATGTCACACATGACAGCTGGAGGAGGACTGGGCCTAATGGGCACTTCATCATGGCCTATCCTAAATCTCCTCTTCATGATATAAACAACCTATGGGACATTTATCAGGCCACTCGGAGAACATAAAAGCGCCCAATAGCAACCGTGTTCGAGAATGCCCGTGAGGGTTTACAGAGTGAATACAGCCGCCGCTGAGATTAGCTGTGTGTTTGTAAAATCTAAACCTTCAGGAACATGTACAATAAATTAAAACCCAAGTAGAGCCCGTGTATGTTCAACATGAGTCATGAATAAACTTCTATGAGGGAACAGAGCCTGGGGCAGAGTGATCAGAGAAGGACCTGTAGTGGGAATGAGGAAAATAAAGGGGGTGTCTGGGTGGACTCCAAGTCACAGTGTTCTAGAGGACAATCACCTCCAGCCATCCTGTGAAACTTGCTTCAGCTGGCACCATAGCAAGACTGTAGTGCCTGGGAAAGAAGCATCTCAAGACTCCCTCTCCCCCAACACACACGCACACACACAGTCACAAACACAGTTACACACACACAGTCATACATACACTCACACACACAATCACACACACACACTCACACAACACTCTCACACACTCACACACACACACTCTCACACAGTCACAATACTCTCACAGACTCACACACACATACTCACACACTCTCACACACACAGTCACACACTCACACATACTCTCACACACACTCACACACATACACTCAAACACACTCACACACACACTCTCACACACTCACATACACGCACACACTCATGCATACACTCACACACTCACACACGCTCACATACACACACTCACACATACTCTCACACACTCTCACACACACAGTCACACACTCATGCACACACTCACATGCTCACACATGCTCACACACATACACTTAAACACACACACACTTGCACACTCTCACACACATACACACACACACTCTCACACATGCACACACTCATGCACACACTCACATACTCACACACGCTCACATACACACACTCACACATACTCTCACACACTCATATATATACACTCACATACTCACACACACGCACACACTCATGCACACACTCACATGCTCATACACACTCACACACATACACTCTCACACACACACACACATGTGCGTGCACACACACAGGACTAAGAAGTCATTTTTCCAAAGGACTATGGACCTAAGTCTTGGAATGATTGACATTCACTGCTCAATGAGGGGCTATTGGGGGACACCAAGGAAGTGCGTCCCCCACCATAGGTCATTCTGCAGTTTCTTACCGCGACCCCAGAGGTCCGAGTTCTGGGTCAGTCTAGATCTGCTTTGTCCCAAGCTGCACTGCTGGGGGGCTGGCTGCTCTTTTTTCCGGGGAGGAGGGTTAGGAATCTTTTGTGCTGGAAATAGAGAAGGCCAGTAGAACTCACAGGCAATATATGTGGTTCTCTGTGGAAAAAGTGGGAATTATTATCTTAGCTTGTGACCATTGGTTTGGAAGGAAATGAGAAGCTCCAGTTCCGGGCAGTTGCTTGCAGGTGTGGGCTAAATAGACTGATTCCTTCAGACCCTGGGTGTACTTGGGAAGTGGCTTAGGAGGCAAGAATGGGTGATGCAGGAGAGTTTTCTGGAATTTCCTATCCCTGATGAGCACTCTCTCTTCTGGCGAGATGAAGGTTAAGGAAGGGGAGCCTCTGTAACATTTTTATTATAGGCTCCTGGGATCCTGATGGGCTTTTAAGAGAAGAGACCCAAGGAGGTATCTTGGGATGGCCCACCACCCAGGTTTATGAGACTGGGGTGGTAGCATGGACCCCCGAAACAAAGCAATGGGCTGCTACTTTGTTACCTTGGGTGTCCTCTTAGGTGTTTCAGGCTATAAACTCCATGTGCTCTTGAAGTAACAAGGCTCTAGCTACACTGGCTCTGAGCAAGTCTGAGGATTGTGTGCCCAGCCCGTCTCCTACACCCTCTCAGAGGAGAATTACCCTCTGGGATTATTTGGTTTCATAGCCAGAAATTCATTACCATTTAAGAAGGTACTAATTTTATAAGAGGATTATGTAGGAAATTTGATATCCCCTTTTGGTTTCTCCTCAGTGGTTCAGGGCCAATAGCATGATTTTCACAGTGTTTACCAATGAACACGTTTGGCAAGTGCTGGTCCTAGAAAGCAGGATGCCTTCTGAGTATGGCTGAGCCTGACTTTTTATGTAGTTGTGGTGAGTATCTGAACTCAGTCCATATGCTGTCTGTGTGCCATCATGGCAAGCACTTTACCCACTGAGCCATCTCCATAACTATAGCAGTCATAGCTGCTCCCTCTTCCTCCTCCTCTTCTTTCTCTTGTGTGTTTAAGTCACAAGCACGTTGCGCTTTGCTCTGGGTCCTGGCCATCAGATCTCACTGAAGGTCCTGCCTACATGCCCTGCGTAAGAGAGGTCTGCTGTGCACAGAACATTTCTGACCACATACAATTTTGCATTTCTTCCTTGGAAGACAAGCCAAGGGTCGATGAGGAATGGTGGATCCTAAGAAGACATGTACCACTCCTTATAGCCATCGCTGATGGAGCCGGTCGTGTCTGGATCTGCTCTGCTGCTGCTTCCTTCCCTCTTCAAAGGTGGGCTCTGGTCATCTGGTCTCCATTTCTAGTGCCCACCTCTCAGATACATAGCAGTGCTGGGGTTATAGATGCGCATTGCCTGGCAACAGAAGTAAGGTCCATCTCAGCGCTCCTCGCTTGCCATTCTGTATTGAGTAGGAGGCGGAAGCAGTCATGTGCTGTCTGTGTAACTCTGGGCTCCAGTTCATTTTGTCTTGTTTCAATTATTCTTATTCCCTTATGTTTGCATCCCTGCCCTTCTTGAACTATAATTCCTTCCCAGGTGCCAAGCCCTCGTCTTGTGATCATTTCCTTTCTCTGCTGGTCCCCAATATCCCCTTTCCTTGTCCCCATGGCCATGCATCTGCAATGTCAGACAGAAGGCCCCTTCCTGTCTTTCCAATTGTCCCTCTTCTCTGTACAAATGCCCTTTCCCTGATGCAGAGAGGCTGGGCCAGCCCCAGGCATGAGTGAAGGAAGGGTTGATCCCACCCGGAGCTGCTTTCTATAAGGATGCCTGGTATGGTGGGTATTGTGAGGGTCACCGGAGGACACAGTTCTCAAAATCACCTCTGTGATTTTCTATCAAGAAAGTATTTCTGAAAATCCATAGACAGCTGGGATCCTGATGGACCTCCGACAGTCACTGACCAGGCCCAGCTCTGGTGCTGAGGAGGGAGAGATGGTGGATCTCTGACAGTCACTGACTGGCTCACCCAGCTCCTGGTGCTGAGGAGGGAGAGACAGTGGACCTCCAATAGTCACTGACTAGTCTGTCTAGGTAGTGAGAGAGCTCTGGATTCAGCAAGAAACCCTGTCTCAAAAACTAAGGAACTAAGGTAGACCCAGAGCATGGATGCTCTTTGATTGGTGGTTCAGTCTTTGAGAGGCCCAAAGGTCCAGGTTAGTTGACTCTGTTGGTCTTCCTGTGGAGTTCCTATCCCCTTCAGGGCCCCTAAATTCTTCCCCCATCTCTTCCATAACACTCCCTGAGTTGGGTTTAGTGTTTGGCTTAGGCCTCTGCATCTGTCTCAGTCAGCTGCTGGGTGGAACCTCTCAGAGGACAGCCATGCTAGGCTTCTGTCTGCAAGCATAACAGAGTGTCATTAATAGTGTCAGGGACTGGTGCTTGCCCTGGGGATGTCTGTGGATCCCATTCTCCTAACTGGGCTGCATTGTCTGGCCTCAGTGGGAGAGGATATGCCTAGCCCTGCAGAGACTTGATGTGTGCCAGGGTTAGGGGAAACCCAGTGGGGGCTTCCACCCTCTCAGAGGATAAGAGGAAGGGGGAGGGGGGACTGTATGGGGGGAGCAGCGATTGGGATGTAAAGTGAATGAGCAAATGAATGAATAAATAAATAAATAAATAAATAAATGGGAAAATAAGGTAGAGACTGATTAAGGATGACACTAAGCATCAATTTCTAGCCTCCTACACATATACACACATGACATACATATACACATGCAACATACATACAAGACTCCATGATAAGAAATATGCAGGGTGTTTATATGTGTGTGTGTGTGTGTTTAAGTTCAGGGCATTCCCCCAGTAGAGAGAGACTGCCCCCCACCAATCCCACTCACAACCCTGTAGGTTGTACAGGGTTATTCAGGGTTACATGCAGTAGCAGTATGTAACCTGTCAGTGGCCTTTTTGGTTTATGTGTGTGTAACAGAGCTTTGCAGTTTGCTGCCTGCCGACTTTCAAATCCTCAGATAACTTTCACACTATACCTGCATGGAGACCCACCCGGCTTTCATGGACTGTCTGATGTCATTCTGTGTACAAAGGGCAAGCTGGGAACATAATCCTGCCCTTTAGGGCAGGCCTGCTCTCCCCTCTACCTGCCTCTCTGAGCAGAGAAGCGGGCTGCTTCCTGCTCTTTGGGGTCTGGACTTGTTAGAGGCAGGGCTCCATCCATCAATCCTCGGCCTTCTGGAAGTTCTCTTTCTGGGCAGAGTTTAAATGGTTTAGTCCTTACAATATTACAAGAGGAAAGAGATGGTACGTTTGGGATTCTCTGACTTAATTCCTCCCCTGCAGTAAGAGTTTCAGGATCACTTTGCATCATCTACCTTCCTGTGGGGTAAAATTTGTTCCGTACCACAGAGAGATTTAAATTCTGCTTTTGGGGGAGTGGAGGTTGGGGGGGGGGAGACATTCACAGGACTTGTTTTGTTACATCAAAATGTTGCTTCCAAATATTTGTGATTGAAGCTGTAAATGAAAGTCAGCCTTGCTCCCATGGAGCTTTCTTTCATTTTGACTTCAGAGGACAAATGGACTGTCCATACATACCACCCAGTCCCCTCTGGATTTGAAAGTTGACTTTCATCTGAGCCATAAGGATAACAGTATGATATTAATGCCCCCCCCAGGAGATTTCAGAAAGAAAGAGTAAGGGATTACAGGTCTCAGTCACACCAGATGCTGGCTTAGGAAGGGTCAAGCTGCAGCTGAGTGAGACAGCTTCTCCAAAGCTGTCATTAAACAAGAGTATCTGGGAGGTTCCTCTGGCGCTTGAGGACTGAGCCCTGCGCCGTCTTTCCTCTTCCCTCCTGCCTTCTCTCTTTCCCAGACCCCCATCTGGAGTCAGCAGTTTGAATTCAAAGCAGCAAAGCCCCCCAATAAAGGGAGGTTCTCCACTGCTGGTTCCAGTGGAGAAGGGCCACTGTGATTTTAATTCGAGGAGGTGGAGACCTGTTTTCGATCTTTCTAATTCATTGTTTTCTCCTTTGCTCAGCCTCAGTTCTCACCACACATGTTTCCAAAACATGTCTAATGATAAAAACCTGTGTCAACATTCTTCCCTTGGCTCCCAAGGGTTTCCAGTAGCTTGGAAGAAGCGGGGCTGACTGCTGAGGAAGAACTCAGGCACTTCGCTTGTCAGATGGCTGGAATACTGGATGGAGCAGGCATTCCCTGATGGAAATGCTGAAGGGACAGGGTGGAGGGAGGGAGGCAGAGTGACTTCAAGGAGATCTGTGTTGAGATCGAAGCTCGTCCCTAAGCAAAACAAAGGGGGGAGAGTTTGAATAATAACCAGAGTGAATGACCACTCTAGGATGCTCTTCTGTATACTTTATGTAAACAGAGTCCACAGCACCTGGCAACAATACCTGTGAGGTATGTATTTACAGATACAGAAAAGGGCAGGAAAAGAACAGTTGACCTCTTTAAGGTCACACAGCTAAGTGGGCCTTGAGGGTAGCCATGCTAGCTCCCAGGTCCACACTGTTATATGTATGTCTGTTTCCCTTGCCTTGAGGATTCACCTAGCTCAGAGAACCACCTCCCCACCGCACCCTCTGGTGGGCTTCAGTGGACACTGCTTTTCATGATTCCAGATCTGTAACATGGATCCAAGAGGACATGTTGTCCTTAGTGACTTCAGCCGCAAAGCTGAGTGGCTAGTGTGTTCCTCCAAGTCTGTGGTTTCAGGGATGGTTCTCCTCTTCCCCCGCCTCCTGTTTCCCTCCCACCCCCACACCAACACACACTAACTGGTTGACAGTGTGTGGTTTTTTTCCTCATTCCTGGGCCTGGGATGAGAGTTCAGGTGACAAGAAGGCAGCACAGCCGGGATGTGGGAGGTTAAAGGACTGAGACAGGCTCTGCATGACTGTGGCTGTGGCAAGCTGGGCTGGGAAACAGTTTGACTCGCAGCCTCGAGAGCCACCAACTAAAGCTTTGAAAGACACAGGGGTGTGGAGGAGTAGAAGGCGACAAGTCCTAATTCATTTTCCCTATAAAGCTTCAGAATAGCTTTCTGGATTAAATAAAGAACAACAGCCGGGCACCTGGGAGACAGGAACAGGAGGAGACAATTGCATCAGGACAATGTTGGACCGTGGCCCTGCAAAGTCTTCCTATGGCTGTGTGAACCTGGAGGATGGATGGGATGCTTCTGCATAAGGTTCTAGTGAGCGTAATGGGGGTGGAAGTGATGCCTAGCTTAGGGGTGCAGAGGGAGCCTTGGATGCAGCACATTCACAGGCCGAGATGAGCTCAGCAGCAGAGTAAAGAGGGGCATTAGGCAAGGAAAAGGGTGAATCTTTATAAGTGTTCCAACGGACTGTAACAGAACTTTGGATTTTCCTGCTATTACATTAATTAATGAAAGGAAGTTCCCTGAGAACCTCTTAGTTACCTAGCAGTGTTCTACATGCTCCCAGGAGGAAGCAGAGTAGCTTGGGGGGGGGGGGCAGCAACCAAAAGAAAAGTGGGAGGGGGCTTTAGCTGAGGCTCTTGCTTGTGAAGGACCCTAATATTGAAAGTGAAAGCACGTCCCAGAGGGAGGTGAGCCAGAAAGTTTTATGTGGACTTTTGCAAGGGGAGCGTTTGAGAGGAACAAACTGTGTTCAGAAGGGGCTTGGTGAGAAAGGCCTGGCGTGGTTGGATGACAATCATCAGGCAGGAGCATAAGGGAGTGGGAGAGCTGGAGATTTCACCTGGGCTATCCTTTGGAGGGACGGACGTTCAGTGCCAGTGAGTGTTGTGACTCTGGCAGCAAGAGAGACTGACCTGAAGACTTAAATCTCCTTGCTAGCAGTGAGGCCCTTGAGAAGTGTGTTGGCCTGAGTCTGTCAGGACACAAACACCATTGAGCTTTCTCAGACCGGTAGTTTGTTCATTTCTCTGAGGTGCCGATTGTCCTGAGCGTTCTGTTTGATTCAGGGTTGTTCTCCATCTTGTTACTTGTCCCTTCAAGGGTCACATCTGAAGCAATACAAACGCTGAGAGATTGCATCGGGTCCCGTGGGCCTGCGTGGCCGACCCAGCCTTCTCTATAGTAGCAGGCACAAGACTGCAAGAGCTCTCTCACCCCTGGAAAGTGTTTCAGGCTTGGTGACAGACAGATCTTCTTACACAAGTGGTTACAGAGCAAACAACTGAGGAGATGGCTAGGCCAGTGCAGGCTATGCTTTGTTCTTGGCATCTGCATGCAAGTCTGTAACCCTAGCATAGCAAGCAGAGGGGACTGGCTCATCTCCAAAGATCGATGCTAGACAGTCTAGCCAATCAGTGCACACCAGGTTCCATGAGAGACCCTTAAAAACTAAGGTGAACTGTGGTAAAGATAGCCTATGTCAATCTTCGACCTACATACATAGGTTTCCATGTTACATGCGTATGTGTACATACCTACAGTGAAAACCTCATAGACAGGGAAAACATCATTTCGCCGTAGTTAGAAACCATTGTGGGGAGGAGGCATACCACTTGAAATGTTACTTACATGGGCTCTAACATTATGTTACTTAGCGTGGAATACTTAGAATTTGCAGGGATGATCTTCCCGAGATCCAGATGCTGAAGGAGGCCATAGGGCATGGCAGCCTTCTGTTGAAGAGGGTGAGGAATGTTTACAGGGCTGGGATGCTTGGTCCTTTGTAAGCCTCAGGGACTGCGGAGTGGCCTGAGAGCAGTAGTGTCGGTTAGTCCCGCTCCCCCAAAGCTTTCTGTGGACCCTACCTTTGGATCATGAATACAACTGATCTGAAAGTTCCTGACAACCTAGGTGACATGGGGTTGAGAATGATGAGGGAGGCAGGCATTGTCAGGATAGGTACCAGGTAGGAGCATACTTGGAACCCAAGTGGAAGGCTGACTCAGATACTGGTGTGAGTAGATGGGTTGACCCAGCACTGGACATTTGGTGAGCACCGGGCACAGTGCAGAGGAAGTGGGCCAATGTCTTATCAAGTAACTGAATGCTACCTGGTGGGGTTTTTTGAGGGAAGTTATGTGACAAGAGGGCCTTATGATGGTGGGTGTACTGTGGATGGGTTGGCCATGTTTATACACCCTGAGTGGATTTGTAACAAGAGAATAGGGTCACCTAGAAACTCTCAGGCTGTGAGGAACGGCCCTGGGGTGCTGGGAGTGAGTAGAGTCGAAGCAGGCATGGTACCCTGTGAAGAGGGGCTTGAGGGCTTAGTGACTGAGTAAGAGTCACTTAGTGACCATAAGAGATGCCATGTGGCAAATAATGTAAATGACTCTAAATGGAGGACGTGGAAGATGGGCTGTAGAATGTTCTGGAATTTGTCCATTGCTCTTTTTGAGGTTCATGTTTCTCTTCAGAGAAACATGGTGGTGGTATATATCAAATTTGTGTCTAAACAAAGATCTGGGGACATCCTGCCGTCTCCAGAATGGGTGAATGTGATCTCATAGTTTGGGGATGGCCAGGGAATTTTAAGAGAAGCTGGTTTCTGGAGAGTGACATGTGACCTAACTTTGGAGAGATGTGCTGTAGAGTCATGAGAAAAGTTAGGAAGTAGCCCCAACTGTCCACCTGCAGAGAATTGAAGCAGGTAAGGACCAGGGCCTAGAAGTGCAAGCCCTCTGCAGGGTCAGAGCTGCAAGCCCTCTGCAGGGTCAGAGCTGCCATGGAAATGGGCACAGCGGCCAGGATCTTCAACATAGCATGGCCACTTTATTCCCTTTGCCTGGATTTTTTCACCCTGGGATGACTCCGGATGGCAACAAGCTTTGTGCTATGGGATCTGCAACCTTGCTTACCTGAGATGACTGTCAGTGTGGGCGGAGGTAGGGGTGCGTCTGGGAATGCCGTGGAGCAAGAGGTATGAAGCTCTGTCACTTCCTGAGCCAGTTATATAATCAGGGGCTTTCTCTGCCTTAGTTAGAAGTGTTTGCCTCTTAACCTTCTCTCATTAAGAGGGTTGTCTCTTAACTCTTTATTTTCATAATAACTCCCATATGAAAAATTTAAACTGACATTAATAATTACCTTTACCTCTCACTAAAAGACCTATGATTGATAAGTCACAGCCAAAATAAAACAGTTGCAGATGGGTGTCTATCTCCTTGGATTCTGCAACTCAGTTCTGTGTGACTAACACTTGTCGCCTCCTCCCTGATTGTAGTCACCTTGCTTGAAGCTAGAATAGATTGCAATGAGTGGGACCTGTCCTCGGGGAGCCCGGGGTTCCTTCAGAACTTAGTCTTTGATAACCAGAACTGTGCCCCAGCAACCTGGCAAAGAGAGAACCGGGCTCAGCTATGGCTCTGAATATTTGGGTAGATTCTCAGGGCTGCAGTTCTTATGGTCCAAGAAGGCTGCCCTTGGCAAACACATTCTTCTCATGGCCTCAAACAATATATTGGGACCTGTGAAGCTTATCACCAGCTGCTCTGATCCTCCGCTCTGTCTGAATAAACAAAAGCAAACTGGTATTGGATGGAAAACATTTCACAGCGAGTGGCCGAGCTGCAGAATTTACTTTCTTAGAAGAGTTCTTCAAACTATTGGGTGTCTTCAAGCCAGGAAACCTGCCATTCACTGATAGGCTAATGAACTAAACAGACAGTATGGGGAAGATGTCTCAGTTGGTAAACTGCTTGTCATCATGAGGACCTGCATTTGGGTTTCCAACACACATGTTAAAATGCTGAGGAGAAAGGAAGGCCTTTGGCCCGTGCTAGTCTAGCTGACCCAAGCTTCAGTGAGAGACTCCTGCTCAAAAAATAAGGTGGAAAGTGATAGAGAAAGACACCGAACACTGATCTCTAGGTTCACATATGTGCTCACACCTTCATACCGATATGTATAGACACACAAACATGTACACATGCATAAATGACACCTCACAGGTTGCACACATAGAATTCTCTGTATCAGATAACTAGGTTTTCTAGGAAGTAGAAATGTTTGATCATATTTGATCAAGTGGGTATCAGAGTGTGTGTTATACTCTGAAGAAAAACATGTGATGTTAATAAATGGGGAAATGGGCAGAAAGATCCCAGGGAGGTCACAGTGGCAGGTGGCCTTGTCAGTGTGGCTTAAATGACATATTCAGTCATCTGAGGAGAGCGGTTTCCATCTGCTTGTAATAGAGAGCTTTCCTTCCACATTTTGTTATTTCCCAGGTATTCTCAGACCTGGTTCCCTGTCTGAGGGCAGGCATGCCTAGCTCTGCAGCTGCTAGTCAAAGAGGCATGAAGCTTTGGAAGTTGCCTCCATCCCTCCCCTGGTAGAGATTTTACTCAGCAACTCCCATGACCAGGTCACAGTGCCTGGAGTGAGTGGATTGAGCTTAGCGCTTGCAGGACATGCTCATTGTATCATTGGATTTACCTTGGCATTGTGCCTGGTGGTGGCTTACTCAATGCCCTGGAAGCTGTCACATTTCCATCTTAGCACCTTGCTGAGTCTCCATGCCAGGCTCTCTCCTGGGCCAGTAGTGGGCCTAGTGAGCCACGTGGAGATGGTGAGGTGCTCTTGAAGCTACCAAAGGGATCTGGGATCACATTCAGCTTCAGCAAGCTAGTTCTGCCAACAGGCTGGGTTCCCTTCCTTCCCAACTGAGTGAGGTGAATAGCCCTTGCAGTGGGGAAGCACCTTCCAAAAGAACAGAAGGGGTAAAGGATAACTGCTTTCTCCAAAGCACTTACCAACCCTGAACCTGCAAGGACATTAAAATACCCACCACCCACCCACTGTGTCTGCCTGAGAGGACCAACAGGGCTGAGGGGAGGGGCAGGGGGGGTCATTCATTTCCTTGGAGGGTATTGGACAGCTATGCCTGGAGGTTGTTTGTCCATCCCTCTGTCTCTCCATGAGGCAGACTATGTTGGATTGTTGGAAAGAACTCCACTCTAGTTGAGGTCTAAACAAACAAAAAACCAACCAACCAACCAACCAGCCAACCTACGGTAAACCTTTAGAGCACAGACCAGCAGGAATATTTAAATTAATAATTTCCTTTCTCCTGTACCCTTTTCTACAATCTCCCCATCTTCCTCTTTCTCTTTATAGTTAATGGAAGATTCCAAGGATACAGAAAATGACCAGTTTCCCACTAGAGTCTAACAATCACAATGCCCTCTCCTTTGCATGGTATTCTTGTTTGCTCTAATTTTTCTTTAAATATTATTTATTTGTTTGTGTATAAGTGTGGAGATCAGAGGACAGCTTGGGGGAGTTCATTCTTTCCTTCTAACATGTCGGTCCTGGGGACTGAACTTGGGTCCTCAGGTTTATCAGCAAGCACCTTTACCTGCTGCATAGTTTTGAGAATTTCTGATAGCGAGTTATCTGTCTTTTCCTCTTCTTCTTTAGAAGGTGAATGATCCAATATTGGGTCATGTGGATGTTGTGGGAGCCCAGGAAGCAGCTGCTGGGCAGAAATGGCTGAGGGAGGGTGCATTCTGGGGACGACCGCAGCCTGCGTGCTCCCTGAGTGGGGTGGCCGGAGTGGAGTGTGGTTACCTTTCCATGGTCAGTTTTCTCTATTTGCAGGCCACTTGTGTTAGTTCCTGATCTCATGGCTAGGACAAAATCTGTGAGGAATACAAAGTGAAGAGGGTTTTTGGGTTCCCCAAATTAAGGGGATGGTAGAAAAGCAACAGCGGTGGGAGGGGTAGGAGGCAAATTGTAACATGGTGTCACATGTGAGCAGAAAGTAGACAACTGCAAACTCTAATTCTCGCCATTCCATCAGTCTGCTACCCTAGTCTGGGAGTTTAGCCACCTAAACTGAGTGTGAGCCTTTTCCTCCTCAGCCCAATTAGAAATCCCCTCACAGGCATGCCCAGAGCTTTGCCTCGTACTTAGGTGATTTTAGATTCTCTCGAGTTGATAGTATTAACTACCACACTGCCAAGGTCAGCAAATATGCTAATGGCTCTGGAACATTTTTACCCACAATGGTGAACTGGGAATGACGTCATTGTCACTGCAGCCTGCCCTTGGCACTGGTCCGCAGTCCTCTTAGCCCATCCTGTGTCTTGTATCACAAGACATGTGCACATACACCTCTGCTGCCTCACGGGGCACCTGGGAAGGGTCCAGGCATACGTTTCACACTTCAGTGTTTCCTTACCACAGGCCTGGGATGTGGAGCCTGGCAACAGCTTTCATTTCCTCCTAGCAGAAGTTGGGGGGCTGAGTGGAGGGGGGTGGGACATACAAAGGTTTGGAGCAAGAGCAGCAGCAGACAGGAAATATCTGCATGCTAGCTTCAAAGCGTAGTTTAGTTTCCACATTTATGTTTTTACCACACAGACTCCACCTTGCAAAGAGGGTCTAGAGTGAAGTCAGTTGTTGTGTGAGGTCAGGGTTAAGAATGGACCAACACCTGTGTGTGTTTGTGTGTATGTGTATGTGTGTGTTATGTCCAGATATTTTTTTTAAGCCCATCTCTTTGAAAGGCAGAGGAAGCGAAAAACAAGAATGCTTTTAGATGAAGTGTATCTGACTGTGCACATGATGGGTGGTGGCCCCTAGGGAGGAAGAAGGGAAATTGGTTCCTCCACCCAAGGCGACAGAGGTCAGGCCTGTAGATGGAGGGAGATGTATTCTTGCTTCCTAGTCTGTGCATCTGTGGTTCCCAGTGTCAGCCCTCAGTATTCCCGCCTCATGGCTCAAGCCTCAGATGCACATACTTTATGCAACCTGTAGGGCCAGAGTTGTGAGGAAGCCAGACTTTATTGGACTTTTAGGTTGGTTTGCTATGTGTGTTATATGTTTCCTAAAAGGCCCAGGAGGTTGGGGCATGCATTCATGATCATGCAAATTAACGTTCGTTTCATAGCACAAATATGTAACTATTTATGTTCAGTGGAGTAGGTATAGATAAGAGGAAGCCTGGTAGGCTGCTGAGAAGGCACCAAGGGTAAATGATGACCCCAGTTCTATTCCCTCACGGTGGGAAGAGAGAGAGCCTATGCCTGGAAGTTGTCTATGGACTTCATATGTGAACAGTGACATATGGGACCATGTATATTCTCTGTCTCTCTGTGTCATACACACACACACACACACACACACACACACACACAAACATAAACACAATGACACACATACTAACTAAAAGTAAATTTAAAAAATAAAAGTAAATAGCCTTATGTCATTTGGATCAGATTTTGTTTCCAAATTATTTTGATTCAAACAAAAACAAAAACAAACAAAACAACTTTTGGCTTTTTGGACTTCAGGAGCCCTTAGGCTTCACCCTCTGGCTTGACCATCATATTTATGAGTCCAGCTGTGCTCAGCATTGTGGCCTTCCCTGTGCCAGCACATGCTGGTTCCAGTACCCATCCTGCTGTTCCCAGGCCTGTGCACAGGAAAGGGCCCCTCCACATCTTGTTCAGACTGGAAAGCTCCACGTATGCTTTTTTCTCTTCTTCCCACACTTTCATGCGACCCTTTAGCCAATCCTTTAGCATCTGTGCATGTTCCGACCACTTCCTTTCACCTTCGCCACCTCCACCCCTTCCCTACCACCATTTACTCTTACTCAGGTTACTGTAAGGACCACCAAAGTGTCCTCCATGATGCCCAGGGCTTGCTCTCCTTCTAACCAAACTGCAGAAAGACAAGTTATTTAAAGTGGGAGTCCCAACATGCTACTGTTCCACAACAACTCAGCTTTGGCTTCCCAGGGCCAAAGAACGCAGCACACACACCCTCTCTGACCTCAGTTCTGGCTGTTTCCAATAGATAAACATATTACTGAGGCCGAGGCTTCACCCACCCCGGAGCCTTTACATGTGTTCTCTTGTGTCCCCCAGGATATGCACAGGCTAACTTTTCAGAAATTACAAAGGCTCTCTCTCTGTGGCCTTGGGTAATTATCTGTCTCCAAACTCAAACTTGTCAGTTGCGTCCTTGCAAGTGGAGCATAGCATACAAGAAGTGAGAGCCCACCAAAGGTTCAACAGGTACAATGGCTGCATTTTTCTTGGATGTCTTTGAAAGGCCGAGACTCTCCTTTATGCTTTAGAAGTGGCCCTCCTTTCCCTTAAGTAAAGTAGCAGTTGAACTTGGCGCTAAGCTGTCCTCGAAGGCCTGGTTGTGATCTCTTCAGACCCGCTCATGTGCTCTCTGGGCAATCTTAGCCATGTCTGGATAGCCTCAGCATAAAGACCTCATCGCCGACCCAGAAGAAGCCTTCTGATTAAGAGAGCTCAGCCATGCAGAAATCAGAACCTGTTTAGTTTGTCTGCACTTAGGAAGTATTTTCTGTTTTAGCTGGCTCGTTGGTGTGAGCTTCTAGGGAGGTGAACACGTTGTGTCCTTTGATGAGGCCTAGTTCTCATCACTGTGCAGCAAATGAGGCCTGGCTGGATAATGAGCGTTGTTCATTTTCAGAAACAGATAGTCCCCAGTTTCATATGTAATTTGTACCTGAAACCTGTGCACTTAGTCATACGGAAAGCCAGTTGAATATCCAAACATGTCATTATGCATAAAGATGGGTTCCGTCTCAGAAAACAGAAAGCTGTACCACACTTCTTATTTCTATCATCCTACAGTTTTCACATACACGTAAAAATGGTTTAAAAAATTGGCTGCTAGCATATCAGAGTCAAGTGATAAATGTCTGGCTGGGGCTAAAATGGCATTGGGCCTAATAAATCCTCCTTTACTTTACCTGGCTCGGGACTGAGGCTTAAGTTTAGTTCATAGAGCCCTTTTCCTGTTGACAGGTTAAGAGACTGTGTTCCAATGTATGTTTGTGGAAATGATTGCCAGGTGAGGGGACAGTATGGGCAGCCCCATGGCAGGGATGTTGCCCATCATCTGACCAATGAGATGTAGCGTTTTAAACATGTCCAGCCTCAGAGGATGACACACTCGTTCCTACTGCTCAGCACTGATCAGCACTGTTACCTCAACCTGAAAAGTAAACTCCTGTGGACATGTGTACTTTTAAAATCATGCCCCATTTTAACTTGTATCCCAAACGTAAAGAAATTCAGAAAACCAAGCTTCTATTTTCTGGTTGTTGGTTTCAAGCAGTTTGCTTACATGCCTGAATGGACTGTTTAACCCCTGAATGGACTGTTTAACCCCTGAGTGGATGATTTAACCCCTGAGTGGACTGTTTAACCCCTGAATGGACAGTTTAACCCCTGAATGGACTGTTTAACCCCTGAATGGACTGTTTAATCCCTGTGCCTTAGTTTCCTTGCTTGTGAGTAAGGCTTACATAATGTTCTTAAAAGAACAGCACATTTTTTTATACCAAAAAGTGTGGTAGAAAATAGAAGAAAGGTGGAATGTTTAAAAACTATCCATGAGCACACACACACACACACACACACACACACACACACACACACCATATCCATAGATCTTTTTAATTTTTTTCATTTAACTATATCTATTACACACTAGTCTTCAACAAGATTGGATTACAGGACACATATTCTCTTTTTTTTAGGATTTATTTATTTATTATATGTAAGTACACTGCAGCTGACTTCAGAAGCACCAGAAGAGGCTATCAGGTCTCTTTATAGATGGTTGTGAGCCACCATGTGGTTGCTGGGATTTGAACTCAGGACTTTCAGAAGAGCAGTCAGTGCTCTTAAGTGCTGAGCCATCTCTCCAGTCCCACATATTCTTTTATAAGCCAATTTTAACATTTAATACCACATTGTGAATAGCTTTTCATGTTATTAAATATAATCTTAGATATTTTTGCATGGTACATAATAATTTGAATAGGCTGCCATTTATCTAGATAATTAGCTATTAACTAAACCATTGCTTTCTAATTTTAAGCTCTTAACAATACTGTACTCATCATCTTTGTAGTTAATTTTTTTTTTTTTTGGAAATATGTCATTAAGATAAATTCCCAAAAGCAGACTTGCGAGGTCAAGAGTTTGTTGTCTAGGTTTGTTTTTTGTTTGTTTGTTTCGTTTTCTTTTTGCTGTTGTTCTATAATGCTAAAATAATCTTTACAAATGTTGCTGCATTTTACGGCCCATGAGCACAGTCTTACTCGAATGTCTATTTCCCCTCATTCTTCGCAGCTCTGCAAAATATCACTTCAGGTGACATGTTTTGGAAATTTCCATTCCAGGTTTTCTTGAAACAAATGTGTTTGTTCCTTTGCCCGCTCAAGATTCCATGTCCACAACAGAAAAAGGAAAAGGGTGGGGGACTCTGCGTAAGAACCGTGTAAACTAAAAGAGCCTACCACTTACCCTAAGTCTCTGGGAGAGGAGAGGAGGCAGTAGGGTGCTGCCCAGTGGAGCAGACTAGCAGTACCAGAGAGCCTCAGTTCAAAACAGTATGGAGCAGCGGTTCTCAACCTGGGGGCCGAGTAACATATCAGATATCTGGATATCAGATATATACATCATGATTCATAACAATAGCAACAGTTATGAGGTAGCAATGAAATAGTTTTATGGTTGGGGTCACCACAGTTTGAGGAACTGGGTTAAAAGGCAGCAGCGTTAGGAAGATTTAAAGGATTCTGCAGCCCATCATAGAACCAGCCTTTCTGCAGAGCTCTGAAGGACTTGGCCAGGGAGAATGCTTACCCCAAAGGCAGAAGTGAAAACGAATGCCTGGACTAGAGATGGACATCCCTCAATCTCATTGCAGAAGGATCTGGAGCCAGGCTTCTGGGGTGAGAAGTTCAAAGGCCATTTGCAAAAGAAATGGTAGAATGTTTGAGGAGAGTTGGAAAACTGGTGTAGAGCTTATCTTCTTTCCAGAAGAAGCCATTTCTCTTTGAAGGGCTCACTGATGTAAGGGAGGGCTCCCCTATCTAACCCTGAGGGCAGACAGAAATACTGTTCTTCAAAATATGCTATATGTATATGTATATACCAAAAGAAGAAAAGAGAGCCATGAAGACATAAGAAGGCATAGACAGAAACTCAGTGCATTATTAGAAATAACAAGTTCAGCAGAAGGATTATAAAATAAACTCAAGGAAATCTAGACTATGGAATAAAAACATATTTACATGGTAAGACACCTAGGAATCAATTCTACTGGCCCAACATCTGATAATAGTGGGTTTTTTTTTTAAGAATGAAAATGAAAAAGAATCCACAACAAAGAATTAAAAAATAAATAGATGAGTAGCTTTTGCAAGTTCAGCTTCAGCAAAATGATCAAAAGCCTCCCTAAGGCTTGTCATTGTGAAATTTCACCACAGCGGGGATGAAAAGGACCCAGAGTGGAAACAAAACAAGCAAATGGTGCCTCACGCTAAGCTGTGGCTGTGGGGCTGACGTCAGAATCTATCCACCATATTGATGATGATTGAAAGTTTAGATAGATTGCAGTTTTTTTAACCTAGAATTCCATATCTAGTCAAAGCATTGCTCACTCGTGAAGACAGGCATGCAAAGTCTTGGAAAACAATGGCTTTGGCTTTGTACTCTTTGCTAGTCAGAATTTCAGTCAGATACACCTTCCTAGAAAAAACCCAGAACAAGAGAAAATGGTTTCTAATGACAGTGGCTGCACCCAGCAGTGACCTGATGTTTAGCACCATAGCTGAGCATCAACCAGGAAAGCCACTGGGCCAAATGAGAGAGGGAAGTCATGGTGGATCTCTAGCTGGACACATCCTAGGGAAAAGGATCCTGGGAAATCTTGGTGGTCATAGAAAGCAGTTGGTACAATGGAGACGAAGACTACATGTGAGTTTGCTAATAGGTACATTGCCTACTGAATAGCATGTGAATCGCTACTTTTGTGCATGGCTAAGAATGTGAATATAGACAAATATATAAGTGTATAGATAGGTGATTTACAAAGCCTTCATACATAAATAATATTAATTTTCAGATTTTAGAACCACTGGATAACAAAGCATGGAACCTAACTGTGGCTAGACAGAGCAGAATGTCTATACTGTCAGCCTCAAGTGTCCAACGGTTGACGTATGAACTACAAAGGTGTAGGGACGGGGAGGCCAAATCTGGGGAGGGCAAGAAGCACTGATGCCTTTGGTTACAGAAATGTAGAGGGTAAGAGATAGCATGTGCTGAGGAATTGACACTTTCCTTTTTTTTTTTTTTGGTTTTACAAGACAGGGCTTCTCTGTATAGCTCTGGCTGTCCTGGACCTCATTCTATAGTCCAGGCTGGCCTCGAACTCAGAAATCTGCCTGCCTCTGCCTCCCAAGTGCTGGGATTAAAGGCGTGCACACTACCGCCCGGCACACTTTCCATAGTCTTTTTCCAGTTAATGTCAAGAAAAATTGAGCGTGGTGCATGAGTGCGTGTGTGTGTGTGTGTGTGTGTGTGTGTGTGTGTGTGTGTGTGTGTGTGTGTGTTTGTGTGTGTGATGTTGAGGATCAAACTCAGGAACTCATGTATGCAAGGCAGGTTTGTACAGCTGACCTTGATCAAGTGACTAAGAACTGAGAGTCAGGATATAGACTGCTTTGTGGAAAGGGAGTGGAGAAGGTGTCAGCTGAAGTAAGTCCTCATCTATGGAAGCTGCAAGGGAAAGAGAACACCCAGAGTAATAAACCAGGATGTGGAAGCGTGTGGTAGTTAGACGCCACAAGAAAAACTCCGATAGGCCTTAGTAAGAATCAGTTCCTCTTGGAAGCGATGGGACAAAAGGCTACCTTCTCAGGCGGACAAGTGGGTTTTGATTTCTGAAAAGCAAACACATCATTACAGTCAGTTTGGGTTTTATTTTAGTTCTAAATAACACAGAAATACATAGCCCAAGAGAAAAATTGGTCAATTTGGCAAACAAAGGGGAAAAGATCCTACCCTTGTTTTTAATGTATGTTTCTTTGTGTTCTTGAACCAAGTCATTTCTAAGTGTTTCTGACTCTCACGTTTCACATTTCCACAATCTTTACCAAACTGTTCTTTTTCTCAGAGGACACAGTTTCAACTGTATGAGCAAAGCGATAAGAAATCAGACTTGATATCCAGAATATCATTGGAAAGGCATGTGCCTGGAGGGCAGCCACTGCCTGCCATTGGATGGCCTGCGTCCGGATTGTGCTCACTGTCTGAGCTACTCCACTGCCTTACGTAGGTTTCATGTGCTTAGCTTAAACTTAGCATCTAGGAGGACATTGCAGGACCTTTGTTTTCATGGTTGTGTCCAAGAACTATCCCTGCTGGCGAGCCATGGAGGATGGGCCCAAGGAAGAGCTCACAAGTATCACACAGCTTGTAACAAGCAGTGCTGGGATTTGAACCCAGGCAGTCTAGGGTCAGTGTCTGTATACTCCATCACTGAGCCATCCTGGTACAAGGTGAGTAACAGGAAAATAAACTAAGCATGCATCTAAATGTACCCAGAGAGGAAGGGGAGGGAGGGGACTATTCCCAAACAAAATGCAGATTGCAAAATACAGGCTTAGAGCCAGGAACTTTTCTCTTCTGGGCGACCAGGGTGAAGGACTGCACTTCTGCTGCTTGTTCTGTTTGTGCCCACCACCTTCTGTCAGGCCTTATAGCTGTGTGCTGCCATTGTCTCCTGAGATAGAAGCACTATTCCATGACCAAGCGATGTTGCTCTCTACAAGGCTAGGCTCGACACCTCAGGGTGTTTGCTGGGTTTGGACAGCACACAGACATCTTTGCTTTGAGCCACCTGTGTCACCAGAAGGATCTGGTGGCTCTTCCGGACCACCTCTGAGCCACTGGAAAGGGGAAGCAGGTGTTAACTCGTGTTTACTGCATTGTGGCCTATTGAGAGCTGTGATAGGCCATGCAGGCCTTGGTCTAGACAACGTGACATTCACGAGGCTTCTTTGGTTCCTGGGAGATGGCTGTGAGGAGATAGAGTGTGCCAACCAGATTCGAGGGGCACTTAGTAAGGTAATTAGTAACCAAAGCCAGCTTGTTACTCTCTGGGGGTAGAAGGTTAGACCAGCCAATGCATTTAAAAGGACATTCTATTTTGTAAGAAGGTACTGACTTAAAACTTTATACAAATTATCCTGGATGGAATTTTAAAAACAAAAGGGTTAGGAACAGAGAAGAAGGCTCTGGTCTGGTCTCCGTATCCATGCATGTGGCAGCTCCTGTTTCCTGTTGATGCAATGTCCTGCTAGTGAGTATGAAGATGGCTCAGTGGGTAGAGCCCTGGCCTCGCAAGGGTAAGATTCTGGGTTTAGATCCTCAGAGTCCACATAAAGCCCGGAAAAGTAGTGCATTCTGTAAGTCCAGTGATCCTAAAGTAAGATGGGAAGCAGAGACGCGAGACTCTAAGGGAGCTTGTGAGCCAGTTTGTCTGCGTATGTAGCAGCAAACACCAAGAGACCCTGCCTTGAACAAGGAGCAGGCAAGAACAATGCCTGAGGTTGTCCTTCCCCTCCACATGTGCTTAAGCATGTGTACCTACACATACACACTTATAGATGGGGGAGGGGCAAGGGGGTTAAAAGCATAAAAAGTTAAGAAAAACATTGTAAAGAAAAGTCCCCATAGAGTGTCTATCACTGGAGCACGCGTGTGAACCCACAAAGGAATCTTTGTTTTGCACAACCGTTGAGCATAGAAGCACAGCGCATCTTGCTGCTCCCACTTCTGAATTCCAGAGATTATATTAGCCACCACATTTAGATCTTTTTCCTTTTTTTTTTTTACTTGTAGAATGACATATCAAATGATATTATTTTTTTATTTATTTACCCTTTTTGTGTATATTTAGGTCATTTGGGTCATCAAAACTCACCACAGAGCATTTGGCAAAATCATCTTATTTTATCTGTGAGGAAATGGAGATTTGCACACAGAGAAAGAGGTTTAAATAACTCGATAGATTCTTGAACCTTCACGTTGGATGTGTTTTTCTTGCTATTATTGTATTTTGATCACAGACGACAGGAGAGGGTGGCTCAGCTGCGTGCCTGTGAATGTGTTCGCACACGTGGGTGGTGTGTGAATGTGTGCGCCCACGCTAGTAGGTGTACATTATGTTGTGTGACAGATGTGCTCGTGAAAAACTCTGAATGAGTCCTTTTATTTTTAAAAATGGAACATGAAATTTTAAATGCTCTGAGGGTGGAAAGATGATTTATTATTTAAAGGAAGCTTGTGGAGGAATCCTTATGTGAAAACTCTTTTTCTTCCTTCTTTATAAAGAGCAACTTCATTGAGAAGCAACTCTCACGCAGCTAAAGGCAGCCATTTTGAGTGCATAGCTTGCCTCATCTCTCAAATGTATGCACTCACGCCATCTTCCCAAAGGTTCTTCTATGTCTCCTGGCAGTCATCAGTCACCTCTACCCCCAGGAGATAGTCACCCTTGTAGTTCTTGTCACTGTAAATTAGGGTTGCTTGTTTTGGGACCTTATATAAATGAAAGCATATGGTGTTTGGTGTCCTTGGCACAGCATTCATCTGAGTATCGGTAATTTATTCATTTTTCTTGCTAAGCAAAATTCCATTATGTGGATGTTGCATGGGTTGCTTATGCTCGTACCTGCTGTAGAGCATAGTATTGCTTCCAGTTTGGGGCTTTATGGAGTGCTGCTGCTTTGGACATCCGTGTGTAGATTGATGTCTTTAAAAGCACATCCCCTCCATCATCCACCTGTGCAGATCCAGTGTTTGCACATGCTGAAGTAACTTCATAGGGCTTGCTTTTGTTGAAGCAACATTTGCAAACATCTGTTAATGCTGGGTGTAGTTTAGCTGAAGAGTACTTACCTAGCATCATGGGTCCCTGAGTTCAATCCCAAGCACCACACAAACAATTGCTGCTTAAATCCCTTCTGTGTGCTGAATAGGTAGACCCTGCCCTGCAGGGATGTACACAAAAGCCTATATAACATTGGTGCGTGGAAGAATGATGGAGTAAGTATCCCCGTGTGTACATATGGAAACCAGAGAAGAGTGATTTTTTTTCTCATCCCTCCTCTTAATTTTTGACTCTGGATCTCTCACTGAACTATATGCTCATGGTTTGGGTTAGGCTAGCCAGCCAGCCACTCCTGGGATCTGCCTGTCTCTATCCTCACAGGCTGCAGGTAGGCATACATGGTCATGTTTCACATGGGTTCTAGGGATTTGAACTCAGACTCTCTTGCTTTCATAAAAGCACCCTTACCCACTAAGCCATCTCCTGTCTCCTGTGTAATAATTTACAATGCAGTGAGAGTCATTTCAGAGAGAAACAATCCCCCCTTTATTTTATTTATTTATTTATTATTTTCTTTATTTACATGTAAATTTCTCCATTCCCAGTTTCCCCTCCAAAAAACAAAGAAACAAACAAAAACAACCAAAACAAACCCCTGTTGCCTCCCACTTCCCCATACCTGCCACCCCGCCCTCTCCCATTTTCTGGCCCTGGCATTCCCCTACACTGGGGCACAGAACTTTCACAGGGCCGAGCTCCTCTCCTCCTATTGATGATTGAATTTGCAATCCTCTACCATACACATGCTGCCTGAACAATCAGACCCCTCCATGTGCAGTCTTTTGGTTGGTGGTACCCTGGAAGCTCTGAGGGTACTACTTAGTTCATATTGTTGTTCATCCTAAGGGGCTGCAAACCCCTCAGCTCCAGCAGCTGCTATGGTAGCCTGCTTTCAGAGTGGAACCTTGAAGCACATTTCATTCCATGTATCTCATAGCCTCTTGACCATTCAAGGCATTGTTAGTAGAATGGATCCCTCCCCAGTGAAGAGCCACAACATTAGCTGATAGATCCCGAATTGGCACTTAGAAGTGGTTTTCAGCACTACCTATCACTGTGCTTTGGGGACTTTAATTTTTGCATTTGATTTTTTTTCTAATATCATAGTATTTGGAGACAAGGCACTGTGGTCAAACCCATCCCACTCCCTGTCTCTTCCACCACGTCTTGGTGCTTTGAACTTTCTACCAGCTCTAACTAGGAGGATGTTGGCTACCACAGGGACCCTGCTCTGCCTGGTCTCCTTCATGCCAGGAAGAGCTGGGACTGTGGTGTACTAAGTTTGGCTGAGTGGCCCAATCTGAAGGGTACAGATTTGGATCCTGTGTCTTTGTTCTCTCTCTCTCTCTCTCTCTCTCTCTCTCTCTCTCTCTCTCTCTCTCTCTCTCTCTCTCTCTCTCTCTCTCTCTCTCACACACACACACACACACACACACACACACACTCTCTCTCTCTCTCTCTCTCTCTCTCTCTCTCTCTCTCTCTCTCTCTCTCGCTGTTACTGGGGTACTCGTGCATGTTAAACAAGCATTTTACTACTGAGTTATCACCCCATTTTTACCTTGGCGTGTGTACGTTGTATTCATGCATTTGTGTGTTCGTGTAGGTGTGTTGTATGCGTACATAGAGGCGTGAGAGACTGATGCCATATGTCTTGCTTCCTCAAGCATTTTCTTCTTAATTATTTGAGATGGCCCTCCTCACTCAACCTAGAGATTCCCTATTGGTTGGCTAGTCAATGGGCTCCAGACACTTTCCTGTCTCTGCATCCCCTGGTGCTGGGTTACAGATGTGTGCTTGCACCTGGCTTTTACAGGGATGCTTAGGACCTGAACTCACAGCCCCATGCTTATGCAGCAGGCACCTAAGTGACTGAGCTGTTGACCCATGTTTTCTTTTAATTTGGAGTCAGGGTCCTACTAAGTTTAAGTTGCCAGTGTAGGCCTTAGGACGACTTGTAGCCTAGGCAGGCTTGGATTTATAGGCCCCTTGCCTCAGGCTCTCACATAGTTAAGATTACAGACCTGAACCACCATGCTTAGCTTCCTTTCTGGATGGTCCTACCTTCTACATTATCCCAAACCTCTTCCAAATAAGGAAGAAGGAGAAATAAACATTTAATCATATGAGTCCTAGTAGGTGGAACCAGGCCAGTCAGAGCCTCTCTCCCCAACTCTGACCAACTCTCTCCCCAACTCTCCAAGTTCGGACCTGGGGATGGTCAGAAAGGGAAGTAAACTCAGGTGGGCTGAGCTGGGCCTGCGGGGGAGTCTTTCCAGAGTCCTCAGGCAAGAGCTGGCCTGTGGTTAGGAGGGAATGAGTTTTAGACTGCCTGGCTCTTAAAGCCCTTGGCCCTTCAGACACAGGCATAGATTGACCTGGGTCACTGAAGCCTGATGTGAACATTGTAGGTAAGGAGGGTGTTAGCCTCTCATCAGCGAGTTCTGATTATTCAAAACAACTTGGTTCAGAGTTTCCCAATGGGTGGGTGTGGGATGCTGGAAGGGTCACTGGCCTGAGGGTTAGGACCTACGTGTGGGGGTGGGGGGTGGGGAGTGCACAAACTCTCCTTGAGTTGTCTATAATACTCAGCCATAGGGGGTCCATTCCCAGATCCAAGAGCTCCATGATGGCCCTGGCATCACGAAGCAGCTATGCCTTCACTGCCTACTGTGGGCACATCTTCAGCCTTGGCTTTAAAATTATTGATTCATTTGCAGCACTAGAGTTTGAATCCAGGACCTGTGCATTGTAGCAGACTCTATTGATGAGCTTGGTTGAGACAGAGATTTGTCATGTATCCCAGGGTTGCCTTAAACTCATAACCTTCCTGTCTCTACTTTGGAAGTATCTCGATTACAGGTGTGTGGATCTTATTCATAGACTAACACAGCACCTGGTGCCTTACAGATAAATTACGAGGGATAAATGAAAGCAGACACATGCTTTGAAAATGGTCAAGCTCTGCCCAGAAGTCCATGACAGTCTTGGCTTTTTCAATACCACCACTGAGGAAGTTCCTAGGCCATTTGTTCTCTCCCTCTGGTATTATCCTTCATTGGAATGAATGGCGTCTTTGCACTCACGTTCCCCTTAGCTCAGTGCAGAGTTGTGGATGTGCAAGATAAATCTCTGCTTTAGAGAGATTGGGCCTGGGAAGCCAGTGGCCACTGCAGAGGGGAATGAGGACACTGGAGATGGGGTGGAGGACACCGAGACAAGCTATCAAAGACGCTTCTGTGGGCTAGGTGTAGCAGGGGACGTGAGTCTGACCTTGGAGTTCAAGCAGAATCAGTTGCTTGTGTGATCACTTAAGGGGCACAACTGCAGAAAGCTCACTGAGCACCCATGTCCTGTCTGGAAACAGAGACTATTGTTGATGTCACAAGAGTTTCAGTACACTGAGGCAGGTAAGGAACCCAACTCAGTGTCTGAAGCAAATCCGATGCCCAAGAAACCTGTGGTCTGTCTGTCTGTCTGTCTGCTCCCCCTCTCTCTCCCTCTTCCTCTCCCTCCCCCTCATCCACTCCCCCTCTCTCTCACATGGCACTGTGGACTTCTCATGCTTAGAGGGTAACCTTGCCTGTCCCTGTGTTTACCCCAGGCTGGGTACAAGACCTATCCTTTTTGATAGTCACAGTACCATTAAAAAGTCATCTGTTATTCTGTGATAACCTATAGGGATATCAGTTTGGGACACAAAATGTTTTCTATTTGTTTTGGGGAGGTTGATCGAGTAGAAAGAACTTTGGACTTCAAAGGTGGGACTTGAAGGTGTGTGTGTGTGTGTGTGTGTGTGTGTGTGTGTGTATGAGTGTTTGTGTGTGTATGTGTGTATGAGTGTTTGTGTGAGTGTATGTGTGTATGAGCATGTGTGTCTGTGAGTGTGTGTGTATGAGTGTTTGTGTGAGTGTATGTGTATGAGTATGTGTGTGTGTGAGTGTGTGTGTATTATGCATGTATATATTGTGTTCATGTATACCATGACACTAACAAAGAGAGAGGTTAGAGGACAATTTGTGGGAGTTGGGTCTTTTACCATCTGGGGATGAAACTTGGGTCATCAGACTGAGTAGCAAGGCCCTTCACCTAGTGAGCCATCTTGCAGGCCGTACTGCTTCAGACCATCTAGCTGGTCAGTTTCTCTCTTTTCCACACATTGGGTATTTTCTGAGTGCCAAGTGCTTTGCATTTCTGTCTCACAGAATTTCCATGACAACCCATTTCCCAGATGAAGCCAAGGCTTATGGAGAGGAAATAATTGTCTGAGGTCACTCGGTGGGAAAGAGACAAGACTGGGATTCAGGCCTGGTATGAAGCCAAGGGCTGTGCTCATCTCCCCCACTGTTTCCTTGGCTTCTGGCCCTGGCTGGAGGAAAAGCCAATGGGGATTTAGCTTGAAAGAGGAGCATAGTCTAAGAGAAAGGAAAGTAATTAGGAAGTCTGTCAAGGAGAGAAGAGAAGCCTAAACAGAGGTTATGAACAGGGCCACATCTGGAGCAAGTGGAGTGAGCCCTCATTGCAGGGGGGCTCAGCACTGTTCTGGGAATGGCTGCAGGGAGCTCTGGGATCTGTTCTTAAGTCGCTCCAGCTGCCTCATGCCCTCTAATAGATTGCAGAGTTGTACAGGTCTGGGAACTCACATTGCTTCATTATCAGGGCCATGCATCCATGGGCAGAATTTGTGATGCAATGCATTTGGCTGTGAAGCCAGACCACTGTCTACCACCATTTGTACTGAGCCACCCCTCCAGTCACCGACACCGAAATCCCGCCACGCTGATGGAGAGCCTTCCTCGCTTGGCTGACTGGGGCTTGGCCAGTGCTCTGCAGTCATCTGCTCAGCCTTCGAAGCTCTTTGTTGCTTTTGGCATGTTTAATGGCTTAATTTCTATTTTTCTGTTGGGAAATGCATTGAGGGAGCAGTGGGTGCTAAAATGGCTTCTGATTGCTATCTTGAATGTTAATATCCTAATACATTTTACCGTCAATGACCTGTCCTCCCTGCTCCGAATCCTCTCTCCCCTTCTGCAGAGATAGGCTCAGTGCCCGCGTTGGATGGGCCTCGCTCCCCAGCTCGTTCCTCCGCTGTCCTCCTCCCTGCCTCTCACAGATAGCATTGTGCTTCATCAACACAGTCTGCAGCCGTGGGAAATCTTTGACTTGGAGGATATGAAAGAGTGTTTCATTTTGTTTGGGGTTAACAGCGATGATCTAATCTCCAAAAGGCATACATTATTTGAATTCCATGCTCAGGGGCAAAAGGGCTCCTGATCATTTTGAACTTGGGCAGAGATAGAATTCTAGTTTAGCGCTGCTCAGCAGAGCCAACAGCTGGTTTTCTGTCTGTAACTCCTTGCTAGTGCTGGGGTGTGTTTATGGCGGGATCATCCTCCAAAGAGCTCTAGGGAAACATGGCTTTACCCATGTTTAAAATCATGAACTCTTTAGGGATGATGATGGAAGTCACCTTGTGGGATCCCAGTTGAGTATTTGGTTCTTGCCTGGATCCCAAGCTTAAGTGAGCAAATCCTGTGGAGTCCCTGAGGATGGCCCAAATCTGCCCACTGCTCTCTTTCACTGCCTGGCCAGACAGTACCTGAACTTAGACCACTTGCCTCATCCATAGGAGAGCTCTTGATACAAAGGAAGATTTGAGGCCAACAGCAAACACTCTCAGCCATGAGTATCTAAGTCCAGCCAAGCAACAGGGCTCCAGAGTGGCCTGGGAAGGAAATGGCATGACTTAGAGAGACCATCGGTTCAACTTGAGTCTCTTTGGCTCACACAAGTGCTCATATTAACATGTTCATTGAATAGACACCCCAGCTTCCCTCTCCAAGTGTCATATGAAATGCCACTTCAATAAAAATCACAAATCTGTTTTCCCCCCTGGGGAAGGAGGTGAAAGGACCCAGAATAAACTTTATAAGCCTCGAGTTTAGATCTTTTTCCTATCCACAAGTGGGTATTGGACAGTTTCTGACCGAGAGAAATGGGCAGAGGTTGGGAGTGTAGATCTTGCACTTTCTGTCTAGCAGGGGAGATAATTACATGGATGGTGTGCTACAGTTTAATAGGAACTGTGACTAGGACAGTGTGCTGTGGAACCCAGGCCAGGGAGGAATGCATCCTGGTGGGAGTGTCTAGAAACACCTCAGAGAGGAGGCATGTCGCCCTCAACCTTGAAGGAGCAGGAGACATCTACCACACTTCCTCTTCCCAAGAATTGCTTGCTGAATGTACACTTGCCTTCTGCTGGGGACAGTGGAAGAAAAAATACAGGAAGGGATGGTGGTTCCTGAACTTAAGAAATGCACATTTTGTGGGGGAGAGAGTGTGGCAGAGCCCCTTGGAACTGTGTGTGCAGATGGCTGATGGGGTGGGAGAGTTTCACGGTGGACTTAGAGATCCAAGCATTCCAGAGCTGCTACTCTCCCATGTGGAAATCTCATGTTCTGCAGAAGCATTCCTACCTTGCAAAGATGTCTGAACTCAAAAAAAAAAAGAGGTCCAAGCCTCCATTTTCCACCCACTGCCCAGTTTCACCAACTGGATTCTGAATAGCATGTTGGCTATAGTTTGAGTAGGGGAAGAAGCAAACTGGAGATGGAAGGAGAAGGTCATCGGTGAGCAGTTGGAAGTACTGACTCTCTTTATAATCCAGCTAGTATCTGTGGGTCACGAAACACCCATGTAGTCAACATATGAGCTGAGTGGGAATCGGGGGGAGGCGCACTTGTGGAGCCCTGATCTGTGTTGTTGCCTCTCACACTGCTCTGCTCTGCTGCCCTTGGGGTCCTTCTGGGCTGTTGTTGTGGGTCAGTTTCTCCCTCTTACTAGCTGAGTTCCACACTGTTCTGTTTCTTAACTTCCCAATGAGATTTTAATCACTGAGTACAGGAGTGACATCTTAATCCATCTCTTCCTTTCTGAGTCACATAAAGAACACAAATTTCTTTGGACGATCTTGGCATCGGATCTCAGCACTGCCACTTAGCCTGAAACTTGGACTACAGTTACCTGTCAAAGGGGCTAACGTAAAACCAAGCTATGGGGATGGTCTTTTACCTTGTGGCTTCCTTGGGATCTCTACCCTATAGATGCCAGTTATGGCATCCTCTGTGCCAGTCACAACACTCAGTCTCTAGACAGTCATGTCTTTAGAAATTCTTCAAGTATCCATTGTGAAGGAAGATCCCTCCCAGGTTAAAAGCTGATGCTCCCTTTTGGGGATGTTTCAGATCTCTAGTACTACAGCACAGTAGATGTTCAGTGGACATCCCTGCTCTTTCATTCCTAACTCACCTAGCATTTGACACAGCTCTGATGAGTGTCACGACTCTTGGTTACAGTAGCTCAGGTGGGAATGGATCCCTCACGCTGCCCACCCATACAATAACAGCCCTCTATCGTTCTCTTACTTGCAGATTGATCTGGAGCCGGAAGGAAAAGTGTACGTGATCATCGATCTCTCAGGATCATCCGGTGAAGGTAGGGTGTGACCTCTTGCTCTTGTCCTGTTCTGTTGAGCCTTTGTTTGCTGGGTCTCTCCCTTCCCATCTCGGCCAGGACATTATCATGGTGACATTTAATTAGTTGGCATGCTTTAGCAGGAGAAAGGTTATTTTGAAGATGTTATGCCTGTGTACCAAATAGGAGCCAGCCATCTGTTACTGGTGGAGCAGAAGGAGATTTCAGACTTGCTGAGAGGCCAGTAACACGGGCATTTCCAAATGCTATGTGCAGTGCAGTGGCACCCTCTCCCAGGACAAGTCTGTGGGGTTTGCGCTGGGCATGGTGAGAAGGAAGTAAAACCAGTTGGCCTAACGGTATTCAGAAAGGAAACAGACAAGGTTTCAGACTTTAAAATTTTACTTTTTTTTTTTTTTGGATCATTTACAGATTCCTCTACTATGTATTTAAAAGGCAAATGAAGCTGATGGGATGAGATAGTGTATGGATTTTTTTCTCTGATATTTATATGTTTCTTCTTTTTCTTTTTATATCCTCTTCTCTTCATTTCTTTCTTCTTTGTTCATTTCCTATGTTTTAAGTGCAGAAGTGAGAGTGTGGTGAAGACCAGACGACCAGGGAGGAAGGGAAAGCAAGAAAATGCAGCCCTGTCCAGACAGGTGCAAGGCACTCACACCAGACTTCAGCAGGAGACTAAGGGTGTTTACTGGCCTCATTGGTCCTCTCTCTCTGTGGGCAGGGAGACAGAACAGTTGGTGTCAGTGGCATGGCTGAGAGATTGGGAGAGAGTCGTTGCTTCCCCTTTGAAATGAGGGAAAGAAATAGTGTCTGGGATCTGGGATCCCAAGTGAGAGGTGGGGAGTCTTGACCTTCAGCTCTCCTGCCTGGAAAACTTGGCCCTTTCACAGATTCATACCAGGTAATAAGCACAGAGTTAGTCTCTCTCTCTCTCTCTCTCTCTCTCTCTCTATCTCTTTCTCTTTCTCTCTCTCTCTTGCTCTCTCACTCTCTCTTGCTCTCTCACTCTCTCTTGCTCTCTCTCTCTCTCTCTCTCTCTCTCACACACACACACACACACAGAGAGAGAGAGAGAGAGAGAGAGAGAGAGAGAGAGAGAGACTCTAGGTAAAGGCTTAAAGGCTCTGTTAGGAGGAAACATAAGTAAGGTCAAAGGCTCTAAGCCTTTGGGTCTCAATCTATGGGTTGATGTCTTAGTATCAGACATCCTGCATATCAGATATTTACATTGTGATTCATAACAGTAACAAAATTACAGTTCTGAAATATCATTGAAGTCGTTTTCTGGTTGGGGGTCACTATAACATGAGGAACTGTATTAAAGGGTCACAGCATTCAGAAGGTTGAGAACACTGCTCTAAGAACTGATGTAAGCAATAATGGCACCTGATAACTTTATTCACATTCAGTCTCTAGAGGTGTTCAGAACAACTCGACAGTCATGTGTATATGAGGACCCCACTAGGCTTGGGTCCTCTTTTAATATATTTTGATGATTTGGCATAGGTTAAAAGCTTTAAGCAGCCTTTCAAAATTGGTTTGTTACATATTCTGCTCTTTACTGTAGTTATGTTTGGCAAGCCCAACTTCCCCTCTCTGTTGTTAGTACTAAACAGCCAAAAATAGAATATGCTGTTGGAGAGTTGAGGATTTAACAATATATATTATGAAACATTTAAGACCTACAAAAATTAAAGTAAAACAAACCAGCCATGTTAAAGAAAGGCAGCCTATCCCAGCACAGGTGGTAAATGCCCAAGGTCTTGCCTGCTCTGGAAACTGAGGCGGGACAGTGCCTTGCGCACAAGACATTAGGGCCAGCCTGAAAGTTAAGAAAAAATAATAAGGCAAACAAAAGACTGAAGGCTTGTAGTTGCTTAAACATTTTTTAGCATAGTACGAGAGCCCAGCTTATCAGACTCGAGAGTTTACAATAGCATCCTGATTGCAGATGTTGGAAAATGTTTGATAAACAAAAATCAATTTCTTTTTTCCTGTTCTTTCCCTAACCTTAATTAAACATACATTTCCTGTGCCAAGATGTTGGGCAAACCAATGGCAGGCTTGAATTATTTTCTTTCTCCTCAAAAAGATTAACGACTTGCAAAATTATAAACAACATTTTTTTTTTTTACATTAGAGAGAAAGGAGATGGACACTGAATGAACAAATAAATCAGAAGCAATTGATTTTTTTCTTCTTGCTTCTACGCTCTATTGCATGTGAATAACCGAAGCAATTTTCATTGGGCTAAATTCTGAGTCTTTTTTTTTTAATCTCTTTCATCTAAAGAAAATAGAGTTTACTTTAGAAACGCTGACACATGCCAGGATCTGTGAAGTGCTAGCATGTGTTGCTCTAAAGCAAAGAGGGTTCTAGTTAGCCTTTGCTGTTCCTGGACTTGGGATTCCCTTCTGCAAGTGGTGGGTGGGCGTCTGTAATCATGTGCCATGCTCCATTTGTACCATGCCCATCTGCTCTGCCAGTCCTTGTCCTGGACTGAGAGGGTTCTCGGTCTCCAGGTAATTTTGGTTGCATAAGGGTTGTGAGGGTGAAAGAGAGACTGGGACAGGAATAAACCAGCTCGACTGCTGCCCGAGAGATATCCCAGAGAAGTTCAATTGTCAAGCTACCCCATTGCACTAGAGACTGTAGACTCCACTCTTTGTCCACAGTCTTTCTTGGGTGCAGATGCTGACTGTGTTCTGTGAATGGGCGAGACAGCTGGAATGAGGGCTGACTGAGGCTTCACTGCTCTGGTAATTCTGCCACCAAAAACATTTCAGGGACCCTGTCTTCATGCTCCAGCCCCACCAATGAGAAAAACATATTCATGGAAATTGCACACACTTTACAACACCTGAAAATTCCAAAGGGTGCATAGAAAAGTATGGCGGTGATAGTGTGAACACCTCCCCTTCTCCTAGGGTGTCCCAGAGGGCTCTTTTTCTTGCTAACATGCCATTAGGAAGTTTGTGTGCTTACATCCGCTGTGGAGCAGGATGTAATGTGATTTCTGTCTGTCTAATGAAATTCCACCATTTGGACATCCTGTGCAGGTCACTATAATGGGATTTGACTAGTGTGTGCTTTGACTAAACCAGGGAACCTGGCCCCAGATGTAAAGGGTCAGGCCTGATGACGAGGGAGATCATTTCCGGTCCCATGATGCTGTTTTTCAGTGTAACTTGAATAGGCATCAGTTGGAGCTCATGGCCAAGGAATGGGGTAATACTGTAGGTGATAGAAGGAGGTGAAAGAAATGGACCTTTTTTTGGCATATGTTGTCACAAGTATTTTTCTGTGAGCCCCAGTCTGAGGCATTCCTTAGTTTGACTTTCAGCATGAACAACAACCATTTGGCTCTCTGGTAAGCCTGGCACCATTAGTTCACCAGATAATTAGGTCAAAGCTCAAGTAACAGAAGTATAAATAGCAACTTAATTCTCAAATTGTGAATGTGTTTCATTCTGTGTAATAAGCTATCATTTCTGCCTTTACTGTCATTTGTGATTCACATTTGTTATAACCATATAGCAATACGCCATCATTCACAGGCCCTCCAGATAGGAGCTGGTTAGGGCCTAACCTGTCTGGTCTTCTCCTGCTTTGCATCCAAGGCCAGTGGTCACCTCAGATTGTTCTCAGAGTCTAAACTGCAGTAGAAATCACAAGAAGTCAGACCCAGGTCTTCAATAGTATACAAAATCCACAACATAAAGTCTAGTTGAATCTGGTCCTGGTGGGATTATGCCTTGTGGAAGTGGAAACTGAGAGGCAAGAAGCAGTGCCCACCTACCCTCTTTTCTGCAGTCACATGATGTGAAGTGTCTTCTTTAGCATGGGCCTAGGCATTCGTCAGACTTAGGTTGAACTCCTGGCTCTGATGCTTGCCAGCTTAGCTGGATTCCGCACCCAGAAGATGGGACGACACTATGAAATTTCATTTGGACTTAGATTGGAAAAGTCTATTCTTGTCACTTGTAGGCTGATTCAGCCTGAAGTGACCCTGCCAAAGATACTAGAGAGGGGTCACTATAAGAACAAGGCCTTGGAACTATTCATGCATGCAAAGATGCTCAGTAAATATTCAGACCCAAGAGCAGAGTAGAGTTCATCAGAGTCACCTTGAGAGCAGCCAGCAGTCTTTTTCAGGAAGTGATAGGAGGGCGGTCTCTGACTCTGGCTGTGGAGTGCTCCAGGCAAGAGCTTGCTACTTACAGAACACGTGGATGTGTGCCAGATCTGAGAGATTACTTCCTGTAGCGGTGCAGCCCAACTGTTCGTTTTGCTTCTTGATCTTTCTTCCTCCCCTTCCCCCCAAGTACAGCAATTCCCAGCCAGATGCTCTGGAGCATGGCAGAGCCACTGGTTTGTGTCCTGAGCACATTAACATTAACAGGGGCTCTTGTTGGAGCCTGGCTCCTCCCGTCGCCACTCCGTGCAGACTGAGAACACATGGTCTCCAGGCTCTCACTGGCCCTGGGGAAAGCCTTTCATCTGTTTGAGGACAGTTCTTAAATCTCTCTTCTCCAGGCGGAATCCATCAGATCCTTAGTCTTTCTGCAGGTATATTTTCAAAACCTGGCTCCTACTTTGCAGCTTTCTGTTGAGTTTTCACCCTAGCTGCTCAAGAAGATTTGATAAAGGCAACTTCGCTTGGCTCTGGAAAGACATGTGTGTGGAGATTTTCACATACCAAGTACTTGGCCCCATCACCTTCACATGGAGGTGCAGGACTGAAAGGACAAGGGATGTACCTCAGAGCACCCTGCAGACTCCTCCTCCCGGGCTTCTGCTCTGTCAGGGCCCTGATGATGAGGTTGTCAACATGGAAATGACTTCCTGTTGCTAGTGTTACTATTATTTTTTCCCCTCAGAAAGCTTTTAATAGGAACATAAAGCCAAAGTTCTTAGCTTTTGATCCAAAGGTGGCCCCAGAGTCCCTTTCATGAATAGACAGATCTGATTTTTAATTCTCTTAGACAGGAGCACCCCTGATCTGTTTCAGGAATAGCTTGGTCCCTCTCCAGCTGTCTGTAATGTGGACCCATAAATAGGTTCTGGTTTGAAACCGGACCTGACATAAATCTTGAAGGACAATGATCTTTCCTACTGCCCTGCTCTTTGTTAGAGACATTGGGGTCTTATGTTCACGGCAGGCATTGAAACACTGCCCTTGGGGTGAGACCTTGGCTCTGCCAGAGGGCAGGATCTCAACAGCATCTCCAGGTTCCGAAGCCCTTCTGGAAAAAAATCGGCTTTTTCTAAATCCCATGTTATTTGATCGAGTAGCTTGTGGTTGTCAGAGAGTTTTAACTCTTACTCATTTGGTGGACCAGTGAGTAAGACTATTCATTCACCATCTCAAGACTAGGGAAACTTGAGCGGAACGAGAAGCTGAAAATGGAAGACGATGTTCACAAGAATGAGAACATTGCTTGAATTCAACCAGGAATGGATGTCTTACAGGAGGAAGGCATCAAAGACTAGCACATTCACATTGAGTTCAGACTGGGTGTTAGTCACCAAGGAAGAAACTGGAACTGGAATAACCCAGCAATATGTCAAGGGAATGAGGGGCTTATGCTGGAAAGGAAGGGTAGACGAGACCTCAGAGAGTGGGGGAGAGGCATTGTGAGCTAGGGGAGTCCTGTTATCATTATCCAAGATGACTTAGACTTTTCATATTAAGGAATGGCAGGATAAACAAGGTAAACAGAGTGTGTACTCTCTGGGAGCATCCAAACCAAAAGATAGTTGTCAGTAGTGCAAGCAGAAACTGTCATGCTATGCACGCAAGGAAAACGGATGCTATAAATGATTGATCCATGTTTGAAAATTGATGGCAATTGTTCTGCTAAACCTTCCTGGTCAAGGCCTCTGTCTCACTAAGGTCCCCAAGGAGGAAGGGAATGTTCCAGGTCAAATATAATCCCATCCAGAACATTGGATGGAGGCCTGCTTTTAAATGTGGCATTGAGGTATTTAGAAGATTGTTCAAAAAAAAAAAAAAAAGGCTTTTCTTGAATTTCTCCATAGCTTTTTTTGGATTCTCTTCTCAGGTAGATTCCTGGTAAAATCCTGGTAATCACACTACAATCTTCAGTCTCTCAGCCTCCTCCTCCTCCTCTTCCTTCTTTAACAGGGCTGGTGAAAAACTCCTTATCTCCAGCCTGCTGGCCAAGTAAACCACCACTGAGCTGAGCTATGTCTACAGCCTTTCTTGGGTGCCCCAAATTAAGCCCCCAAATCCCCACATTTTCTCTTTCAGTTTCTGGTCATTTTTGAATATGAAACATCACTTAAACATTTCTGTCTTCCCTAAGCCACATCCAGCTGCAAGGTGCTGGCCCATCTCCTCTGGGGCATGTCCCTTAACCAATAGGATTCTGGTCATGTACACCTCATTGCTCCCTAGACATATGTGGATGTGCCAGATTTTCCAGAAGTGGACTGAGTCCAGAAAATAAAGATCACAACACTTAGATGCTCAAAACCATTGATCTTTTAATATGTACTCTGTACTGGAAACTCTCACCCTGGTATAACTGCTTACCACCTCTGAGACACAGGCCCAGGGAGTGTATCTTTTGCTATCTTGATATGGTGGTCCATCTCTGCCTCGATGGAGTCAGTGTTTATTCCTAGAAGTGATTGCCTGCGTGGATGACATACAAGACTCAAGAGCATCCATCGCGTCAAGGAGTTCTTAAATCCCAAAGAGCCTTTGCTGAAATGCTCAATGAGAAAAAAGCCAAGAAGCCCCCATTTCCTTCTAATTGGTCTCTAGAAGCCCAGCAGTTCCTCTGAAATGAATCCTCCCCATGGTCAACAACACCAAAGGCCAGCCATTAGTAGACAAACCTGGAGAGACTGGGGATCTGCTCTCCGCAAGTGTCCTTCTTGTCTGCCATTGTGTGGGTGCGGATGGATGTTTCTGTTGACTATGTGCTTGTTTTACTCCTGATTTAACTGCAGAAGGGATAGTCATATGGAAGAAACACACATATAGAAAGGGTGGGCTTATGATAGGTCCTTAGTGAAGACATGGCTCCTTCATCTCCTCCCTGGTGCTCTCCATCGGTCACTATTGTTATGTATCATTTCTGTACCTTATAAAGAAGAGTTTGGGGGAATCATGTTTGCAGCTCAGATCATATTTGGTTGAAATGGCCCATAATTGAATCATTTACTGTTGTTAATGTCCTTGTGACTTGGCTTGAAAGAAAAGGGTATTTCCATTCATCTAACCTAATTTAGAGAGTTGTCTTTCTATACTGATTATCCTATTCTTTTATCTACTTGAAGCTGGCCAGTGCTGACAGTTTTATTGATGTTCCTTATTACCTAGCTTTGTTGAAACCCCCACATTTTCACAACCAAACACATTTGCCATCATTAATCTAGGGGTAACACCAAGGCTTTTATCTTCCTCTTGTATTGTAACCCTTCAGTTGAGCTTGTATAGACTGAGGACACACACACGCACACACACACACACAAGCACGAATGTGTGTGCATGTGCACAGGCACACATACATCTATAATCTCTCTTTTATGTACTCTTTCTCACAGTTGAAAAGGAATTCACTAGTGGAAGCCAGGGTGCCTATAGCAGAGAGGAAATCCCTTTGCGCTATATATCACCACTATTGCTAATGTCAGAAGTGAGTCAGACTGGAAAGCCAGGAAGGAGGTCCCTGGCAGCCAGTGCTCTCTGTTGCTACCAGCTGGGCAGAAGATATACCAAAGCTAATGAAACCACCAGTATATGTATATATGATCAAGCATGGGACAAGAAGTGACAGTTACTAAATAAATAGTTGCCACCAGAAACACCACACTAGCAATGTAGTAGGCAGAGCTGGCAATGAAAAGCAGTGGCTCTGTGGAATCGAACTGCTGAGGGCCTTTCAGTGCCTATGGCAATGGGCTACTATGCCCACCTACTTCTCCATAGCAGGAGTATGGAGTCCTCACTAAGGCCCTATGCAAGGAAACCTCTCATTTGAATTTATCTCATTGTATATTAGAGAGGTCTCTAACAGTAAATGTGTAGATGGTGTTAATCCTGGGGCTCCTTTTCCTTACATCTGTGATCTGTGTGTATTCAGTGGATCATTTCTCTCTGTCAGAGATTTCAGAGCCTGTTGTAGTCCCTAGCTAGACACAAGTCATTGTCCCTCTGTATAAAGGAACAGTCACATTTCCATCTAATTCCTTCTTTATTATTTCTAAATAATTTTAAATAGCCCATACACATAAATTATAAACTAGACAAGAATATTTTTCTTCCTTTTCAAATTTCCTTACCCCTTCCCCAGAGATAACCAATGTTCCCACTGATTGGTGTATCATTGTAGAAACATTCTCTCTACACACACAGACGGGCTGGGAAAGCTGGGAGAGATGTGAATGTAACCTTCAAGGGATTTGTTTTATTGCTCATTCTGCCTCAGGATTGAGTGGAGTGCTTGTATACATTGGGTATATGATAGCTACATGTCTGTATAAATCAAATAGATTTCTGATATGGAAAAATTTGATACATCAAATTTGAGGACCACCTGTGGGCAGTAGCTCCGTTCCCTCAACCAAGGAGGGAGAATATAGTATCTATTATTATTGCATTTTAGGCGAGCCATGTGGCCTGAAGGAGATCACTCCAGAGCAATGCTAGTGGTTGCCATTTATTGACTCTCTGCCCAGGGGAGAGGTCTCAGAGGGGAAGAGCCTTAGTGCTGACCCCACTATACCTGTTCCCACCAACAGCCGCAGGACACTGATGTGCTTCTCGGTCTATCCTTTACCTCCTCCTATCAGAAGAATTTGAACTCCTGAGAGCGGGGGGCATGCTTGTTACTTCTGCATGTCTAGGACCTTAGCTACTCGAGAAGAAGATGAATGGCTTCCTCCAATGAGGAAAGGAGGAGTGGAATAGAAGGGAGATGTTGGTTCTCATCTGTGGATGGCGGGACTACACAAAATCAACAGAGAGCAAGTGGCTGCCAGTGGGTCTGACCTCCTTCCCTGGCCTTCCAGTCGGTCTGTCCCTGACACTAGCAATAATGGTGACGTGTAGTGCAAAGGGATGTCCTCTCTGCTATAGAAGCCATTGCCACCCCTAGTGAATTCCTTTGAAACTGTGAGAAAGTGAGTTCAAGGGAAATTACCTTCACTTTTAGGGTTTGCATACATGTCTGTCTGTGTGTCTGTCTGTGTGTGTGAGAGAGAGAGACAGAGACAGAGAGAGACAGAGACAGAGAGAGACAGAGACAGAGAGAGACAGAGAGAGACAGAGACAGAGAGAGATATTGGAATCTTTATTTTAGTTCCTACTTTTCAATGAGCTAATCACATGGTTTACCAATACATACAAGTGTATATTGAGCTGAGCATGGTGCCTCACACCTTTAATTCCAGTGCTGGCAAGGCAGAAGCAGACAGATATTTTTGAGTTCAAGGTCTACGTAACAAGAATAGGCCGTCCATGCCTATATACTGAAACCCTGTCTCAAACAAAACGAAACAATTGTATACTCTGAGTCCATCTTCTGCTGGGCACCAGTGACAAAGGCAGAGAGGTCTGGAGAATGTCTGGCAACGAGCCACATCGTCTATTTGGGCCAGGTGGTCTTCTCTGTGCACAGGGTGAGGATGTATTGTGTAGCTTTTTCCTATATGTTTACAGCTTCCCTTCTGGGGAGAGGAAGGAGGTTCATATGACTCTGGAAGAAAAGTAAACATACAAAACCCAGGAAGTAAACAAAACTTATCAAGCTTGGGGAGCTTTCAAAACTTACAAATGTCACAAAGTTTTGCCCCAATTTTATATAAGCAACAATAAGTGCTGGGCAGAGGATACTTTGTTACTGCTGTACATTATATAGGAGTTCACAGACACAGACACAGCTTTTGTTAGCCTTTGGTAACAAAAGTGGGATTGCAAGAGAAAGAAAATGTTCAAGACAAAGCGCTATAGATTATTATTTATATCCAAAGGGATCTGTCATGTGGTAGGGAAAATACATACATTATTGAAAGAAATAATCTAAGGGAAATACATCAGATGTATTTAGGGGACATAAATACATTTAGGAGAAATGAGGCTTAAGGAGTTTAAGGCTGAATCCATCAGAGATGCTATGAAACACAGATCCCGACTCAGCAGGCCTGGGATGGGGCTGGTGGTTCTGGGTGGCTGATCAGCTCCAGGAGATGTCATGTTGCTGGTCACCAGACCACACTTTTGAATAGCAAGAGACGGTAGTCCGTAGACTCCCTTGCAAACCATGCTAGTCAGACAGCAGTTTTTTTTTTTAAAGATTTATTTATTTATTATATGTAAGTATGTGTAAATAGCTGCCTTCAGACACACCAGAAGAGGGTGTCAGATCTCTTTACGGATGGTTGTGAGCCACCATGTGGTTGCTGGGATTTGAACTCAGGACCTTCGGAAGAGCAGTCAGTGCTCTTAACCGCTGAGCCATCTCTCCAGCCCAAAAACTTCCCAGTTCCTTTCCCTCCCCACCTCCCAAGAGTTCACCCTGAAGCCCACTCTGTGTGCGCATCCTTGTGTAGTCTCAGTTCCTCTTTCTGGGGAGGGGCTCAGTCAGGATCCACCAGCAGGCCACTTGACTTAAGCAGCCCACTGAAGAGCAGAGTGGGCCGACAAGGACAAGAACCAGTATATTGCAAGAAAAAAAAGCCCTGTGTGGCCTTCTGGGACCCACTCATCAGGATATTGGATTTTTTGGTTTTGTGTTTGTTTTTCTATAAATACCCCAAAGTATTGAGTGCTGCTTGAATTTGATCCCACTGTGCAAATTTTCTCCTGGTTCTTGCAGCTTTAATTAAAGAAGCTCACCCAGGGACCTTGCTAGAGCTAACCTCTATGTGACCCTTCTCTGATAAGCAGGTTGTACTGCTTTTCATGAAAGGAGAGAATTCTGGATCAGGGGCAGAGCACACAGTAGGGGCATAATTTTTACTTGTTTGTTAAATGGATGTGTGACTAAATGGAAGTAGCAGGCACGAGTGTCACCTTTAAAGGAACTATGGGGATAAATAAGGCGTTTGACCGACCTTGCTTTGGGTAATCGTGCTTTGTGTTCCAGTGTACAATCAGTCTCATGGGTGGGTGTGGACAGAGTGTTTAAGCTGGCTTGCTGTGCCAGGTGCTTATTAGTGGAACTTGAGGCTACCTTGCTGCCTCCCCATACACACAATACTGTGGCCCTCTCTGCTCATTCAGTTCCTTCTCTAGTCTTTTAAACCTCAGTAAGTTTTGTAGGTTTGCCTCCTCCTGGGAGCCTTCTCACAGTGGCCCATCCCACCAGGGCCTGCTGGTCCTTAACCCTGTCTTTGCCCCAGGCATCCTTTACATCCATGCCTTCATCTATTTTATTGTTTGTATTCTGAGGGGAGTTTAGGTGAGGCCCTGGCTAGTCCATAAGCCTTAGCTGCACACTCTGAACCAGTCTTTTAAAGGGTAGGGAAGACAAGTAGGTAAAATAATGAGGAAGAGGGAAAGGAATTCGCCTTAGCATTTGTTTTCAGGGTAGTTATGTTCCCTGAAAACTTAAGAAAAAGAGGAAATGTTAAAACTTCGTGTTGAAGTGCCGTGACATGTGCCTGTAACCACTGCTGCTGAAGACCATAAATTCAAGGCCAGCCTGCGCTCTCTAGGGAAATGCAATCTCAAAATGACAAAGGCTTGAATGTTAATCTTAAAGGCCCGTGTTTGAATGCCTCCAAGTTGCAACAGCACCTCATGTGAAGGTTCCTGTAAGGGGAATAAATGCCTCCCATAGCCTCTCTGTTCACCCCTCAAACTCTATCACATGCCTATGATATTGAGCTTGCTAAAGAGTGGCCCTTTGTGTGCATAGATGCACAGATCCTGTGAGAAAGAAAAATGGTGACTGACACTGCCATCTTTTAGGGAACTAGCCTTCTGTCATGGTTATTCATATGCCAGGAAGCAAAAATCTTTTCTTCTCAAACTCAGGAAACTCTTGCCTAGAAGCCATGCTCATGAGAAGAAACCTGGGTTGCCTCAAGAGTAGGTTGTATTTTGGGGAGCAATATTCTCACTAGGTGGTGATGGATTGCCCCAAATGGACCAACCACAAGATTACCTATGGGAAGTAGGATGTATTTAGGAGACATAAATACATGGCTCTTCATGAACATTAAAGACCCAAGCCTCCAAAACAACCATTTGTAGACACTTGTCCTTGTCCCTCAGGGATAACAGCCATTATCATTTTTGCCAGAAGTAGCTGTGACTTCTCAGGAATGACCCTTAGGACGTGGTCTGTTGTCATCCCCTTAGGGAAGGAGGGCAAGGGAAAGGCAGTTAGACCCTCACCTGAGAGCTAAGGGATGTCCTCTTGCATCCCATCTGCTTGTAATTCTCCCCTAATTGCAGCAGCCTTGTGGCCTTGGGAGGTGTGGAATAGACAGTAGAGGCTTCACTGACAGGGGACTCCATCTGTGTAGCTATGCGGGGGTGAGTGTTCAGTACTGTGGCTGCCACAAGGGTACCACACTGCTGTAGGCAGCTCCTCACCCGTGCTCACTAAGTAAGCTAATGAACTCATTGATTGACCAGATTGGACCCTGATGGAACCATCCCGTGATCTGTCACAGACACCCTATGCAGGGTGAGTAGTCACTTGTTTGAATCTCCCCAGGAAAAGTTCACGCCACACCAGCCAGCAAGCCAAGCCTGGCAGGCAGCTGGACTCGGCCTCCTGGTGCATGAGGAGCCCACAGCAGCTTTGTAGGAGGCAGCACTCCAAGTCTGCACATGATGCTTCTAAAAATACATCTGAAAGCCAGAGGAATAGAAGTTGAATAATTGAGTTAAATGCTGTGATGCAGGGTTTCATTCCCAGAGAGCTAAAACGCATGAAAATCCTCTCATTATGTCTCATTGTTTGGACACACTCTTTGGTAACATCTCCAATATTTTGTGCTTTTAAAAATGCATATATTTTTTCTTACTTAATCATGTTGGGGAGCATGTCAGCCTGCTTAGATGCGGGGAGGGTCCAGCTGAGACTACAGGTTTTCTGGGTTGTTCCTATTGGCTTTGACTTTTTGGAAGTAAATGGTATCCATCTTTTCATTGTGAGGATAGCAGTCACTTTTTCTCTTACTGTTTTTATTTTTTAAGAAAAAAAGATATGAAGTCATGTAGTATGTCCATAGGTGCACAAACACTTATAGTCTAAGCCATGCTAAATCTGTCTCAGTTGACCATACCTGTGTGTCTCAGGCTGTGTAGGATCCAGCTATACTTAGGACATATTTGTTATATGGCTGTTGTCCAAGTAAGATAGCTAGGCTGTGGAGGGCTTACAGATGTGTGGCAGGTAAAAGCTGGCCATGGGCTGTCCCTGCCTGCTCACGGTTGAGTGTACATTTGGCCCATGTGCTATTTGAAGGTTAAATGGATGAAAGTCAAGAATTGTCTGTCATTAGTGGGTTTGGGGTCACTGGGGTTGCTGTCACAGCCTCCTGGACTTGGAATACAGACTTTGTCTGCTTAATTACAGATGTCCTTCCAGCTGCTTGGCCTCTTCCTGTCTGTGATTATAGCGCGGGAAGCCACTCCACTGCCACGCTAACCAGAAGCACCTAAGGCCTGCCTGCAGAGGAATCTTATTATTACTGTCTCTTTTTTAAAATTCTGAACCTTTAGAAATTTAAATAAAATCAGGGCTCTTTAAGTAAAAAATTCCCTTCCTGCAGCCCACAGGCTCTTTGCTTTAGAAAACTAACAATCAAACAAAGATTTTTCTTTTTCTTTTTTCTTTTTTCTTTTTTTTTCCGAGGGTTTCTCTGTCCTGGAACTCACTTTATAGACCAGGCTGGCCTTGAACTCAGAAATCTGTCTGCCTCTGCCTCCCAAGTGCTGGGATTAAAGGCGTGTGCCACCACCACATAGCTAAAGATTTTTCTTTTTAATTACTTTTGTCCCTACCTTGCTGGCCTTGCCCACCCCTCTTGTACGATTTCAGTTCTGACAATACATGATATACCTGTCATGCGTGTGTAAAATCTAGTTAAGGAACTGCCCATGGCCCACTGTTTTGCATCCCCTGTGCTGACCTGTATCTTGTGTTAATTCTTTTCTTGCAGCTATTTATAGTTTACCTGCCCATGCACATATATTCTTAAACAAGGAGTTATTTGTTTTGAACTTTATTTAAATACTTTATATCAATGCTTTGTAATTATTTTAACATAACACCTTCTGAGATCATCCTCCTTGGAGTGTGTGACCAAAGTCAGTTAGGCTTTGTTTCTGTGTGTTATTACATGATGTGATTTTGTCAAATTCATTCATGCATTCTTCCCTTTGTGGGCATCTTAAGATTTTTCTGTTAAGGACTGTGTTGTATTTGAGCACACTTGAGTACAACTGCAGTTTCTTTAGGTTACTTATCAGGGGACTGATTTGACAACTCAGTAGATGTATGTATACCTTGGTAAAACGTTTTTATACTAATTGATGCTACTGACATATGGATTTACAGTACCTATTTGCTTTATATCTTAATATTAATTATATGATTAAAATGTTATCTATCTTGTTTATGAGTATTTTGTCTGCATATATGTCTATGTATCATGTGCATACCTAGCACCTGTGGAGGCCAGAAGTAGGCACTGGGCCTCCTAGACTTACAGTCATGAGCCACCATGCAGGTCCTGGGAATTGAACCCATGTCCTATGGGAGAGCAGCCAGTGCTCTTAACCACTGAGTCATCTGTATTATCAGATCTTAAAACTATCAGCCCTGTGTTATCAGATTTTAAAATTACCATTATAGTTTTAATTTTTATTATTTTTATTATTTTTTATATGTGAATGAATTTTATTTTGGTCAAACTCACCCTTCTCTTCTCTTCCAACTCCTGCCACGTCCCTCTCACTGTCTTTTCCCAACTTTACATCACACACACACACACACACACACACACACACACACACACACACACACACAGAGCTCAGTGTTACCCATGTGCATGACAGTATAAGGCTGCAGTGTGGGGCTCTACCACTGAAGAAACATAGCAAACTTTCTCTTGTCTAGCAGCTATCAAGTGTGTGCAGGTTTTCCACCAGGCTGGAGCCTTGTGAGGCCTTCATCATCCACACTGGTGTATTGGTTGGACTGACCTTGTGCACGTTGTGTGTAGGCATCACTACTGTGGAGAGCTGATGAGTACAGCTGCCTGTCCTGTCCTGCTAAGCTCATCCAGTCTTGCTGCGGTCTCCCATGACATTTCCTCAGTAAATGGCTGAGGACGTGATGCAGATGATGCTCTGGGGAAGAGCACATTCTGGTCACTTGTTCTCTCCACTTTGATCATTTGTGCTCCTCTTGTAAACCTCCATCTGTTGGCGTCTGCTAAAGGGTGGAGCTGGACCACTCTATGGGTATGAGGTTAGATATCTGCAAGGTAGTTGGCTATCAGCTCAGTAAAATGATAGTAGAGTCTATGACCATGGATTCTCAGTTTACAGTACAAGGCTCAAGTTTCCTCCTGTTGAGCAGGCCTTAAATCTAGCCAGATAGCCGTTGGCTGCCCCTCCACCACCCCAAGACATCTGTGCTACCATTACTGCAATGGGCAAAGTTTTCCAGGTGAGTTGTGAATGTTGAGAGTGGCTTAAGGCTGGGGCACCTTACCCAGAGGTCCCAGCCACCCACACAGACCTTTGCAGACTTCCAGATAATGCCATGATGATTTCTCCAAGCTCTGTGACCAAAGTGTAAATAAGAGTCTTCAGCAATAGCCTCTTACCCTCAAGTCCTGGTGGACAGCCAAGTTCAGTGGGAATGATCTGTATTGTCAGGGGGAATCTCTTGGACCCCTCTGACCAATATCTGGAAGGGAGATATGCTGTGTCTGGGTCTGAGCCTTTTGTTTGATTCTCAGTGGTTCCTTGAGAGGAGCTTTATACTCCTATGCAGAAGAAACTCTGTTCTCTAGTGTTGTTTTAATAGGGCCACTTCTGATGATTAGTGATACTGGGTGCCGAGGAAGCCTGCAGGTTTTGGTCCTTGCCTCACAAATGCCTGTTCACTCCTCTTGTGTAGGTTTATGTCTGCTTCTCCCTCTCTGGATGTAGTTGTGGGAGCCGCCAGCATCTCACACTGGCTTGCGGCTAACGGGTTTATTCTCTCTGTGGTCATCTGATACACAAACATTCAAAGTATGAAGCTTGGGGGATCCTGAACGAAACATTCCACATGCTTGGACTTCCAAACATGTTTCTGTTTGGGTAGATTAATTTGTCGGTGTATTATTACTCTACTAAGTCAAGATGGCCCAATGAACAGATGTGCAAGAAAGCTTGTTTGAAATCCTACATCACCACACTGCTTCCATTTTTTATACCTAGTTCACTCAAGGAATAGTAGTTGTTGCAAATGTGATTTATGTTTTATTTAGTGCTCTATGAAATCATTTGCCCCCCCTACAATATAAGCTCTCAAAGACAAGAATTTTATCTGATTTTTTAAAAATCTTTGTTTCCTAGAAACCTGGCACATAGTAGGTGCTCAACAAATGTTTGTTCGGTGAGTAATGGAATCGGTGTTGACAGAGGCCATGCCATCATAGCTATGACATCATGCAAATGCTGCCTATAGCAGTTGCTCTCCATTCAGCTAACTTGCAAACTCATATATGTCAGTTAGTGCATCTCTGGCCCTTCCTCTTCCAGAGTGAAGGAGAAATGCACCCTTGGGAGCAGAGCTCAGTGTGTAGCTTGTAGCTAGGCCCCTGATGGGCTGGCACTCCTCTAAGGACAGATTTCCAGGGTGAGACCAAAATTTCCCAGGCTATTTTCTTTGCCCTTCTCTATGGTAGCTGTCAAGACTGCTGCTTTTACAAACCCTGTTGGCTTTTGCATTGTTGCTATAGAAACCGGAGCTGGTAGTTGGAGGAAAATGTGTGTGTTTTTGAGTCCTAGGGAAGGAGGGTGTTGTGGAGTGGATGAGAGCTGTGGGTGGGAACAGCCAAAGATGGTCATCCCAGGAAGTGCTTCTGGAGGCCCGCCCTCTTGAGGGCCTCCTTTCCAGAGAGCTGTGATTTGCCTTGGTGCATACTTGGAGAGCTGGCTCCATTTGTGGAGCTGTAGGCTCCCTGGCAAGCATCCAGCCCTTCATGGAACATCTGGGAAGCTTTGGCCCCCTCCCTGTGCCAAAGCCGCTAGGCCCTAGAGACAGGAATCAATGACCTCTTCTTGGCCGGCTCCTTAACCTGAGTCCCAGACAAGTGTTTTTCTGGGAACTAGGAAGGCTGATCCTTGATGCCAAACTCCCCCTTCTGATGAAAGGGTGGGGACAGAAACAGGCTTGGGCTTGGAGTGAGCATGATGAGAATTTGGCTTTTCAGGAAACCAGAAATAAAATGGGGAGTCTCACTTCTCCTCCCTGGGAGGGCAAACAGTGGCTGAGCTGCTGATGCTAGTGCAAGCTCACTTGACCTGGGAGGCCACCTGCATCTACAGACTAATTAGGTTCTGTCCCTGGCAACCTCTGAAGGTTAGCCTGAGAAGGTGCATGGTGGCCCTTTAATGCACAAAATTTATAGCATACTGTGTGTGCTGAAGAGAGTGAAGGGACCTGGTGTGTAATTATTGGGAGTGAATACACCATGGACACACACACACAGACAGAGAGAGAGAGAGAGAGAGAGAGAGAGAGAGCCCTCAGCCTATCCCTCAATAATAAATGGCCTCTTTGTACTCGAGGTCAGATCCCTAAGAACAACTTATTTTCAGTGTCAGGAAAATAGCCTTTTAGTTAGACCTATTTCTTGTACACTGTAGGACATTTGAACTATTGGCAAGAATGAAATTATAGTCTCTCCATTTTGTAGACATTCTCCTTCATGTTTGCCCCATGGTGAACCTACCCAGGGGATACGAAGGAAACAGCCGGGCTCCGTACGACAGGGTAATGGAAACTACCTAAATGCCTAGGGGGCATTTCATACCAGTCTATAACTGAATGGTAAGAGATCTCTGTACAGTTTAGACTTCTTTTTGTATATTAATGAGGATAGGTGTTAAAAATAAATGGTTAAGTAAACAAAGAGTTATACACACAACACACACACGATCTATTTGCTTAAAAAGAAATGTTTGTATGCTCATGTTTATGAACATACACACACACACACACACACACACACACACACACACCTCTGACCTTGTCACTGGACCCTTTAGATTGGCCTCTCATTTTTCCAAATATCATAGAGTACTGTGGGGGAGTTAAGTTTTTCTCCTATAATCTACAGGTTCAATCAATGAGTCTCAAAATAAATAGGCATCAAAAGAGGGAAAGGTACAAATACTTGTTGTGAGTCTGGGCATCAGATAAGCCTAGAACACAGTAAAAGGTTTGAGGGATAGATGACAGGTGACTACATGCCTGTTGAGACCTGTTGTCACTTCCAGCCTCCTCCGATTGTAGTTGAACCTGCCTGAAACCCAGGGTAGCCTGATTTGAGGTGGTGTTTCCTGGATGAACATGGTCAGTGACAGCCGTGGAAGCCAGTTTTAGATAGAAGAGGGATCCAAGGCCCTGATGCAGGAGGAGAGCCATGACTCTGCCTGGTAGACATGGTTCTTCCCCTGACAGGGCTCCGTTCTCCTCTCTGTACCTGCTTTTCAAAGCATTAGAATGGGGGCCCTTCTATGTCACACTGTTGACCTAATGGGCTGAACCATCTGACATCACCTGCAAACTGTTCTGTATATCATGGTAACCCTGTCATCGAATAAGGTCACAGCCTTGCTGCCACCCTCAGAAATGTTCAAGATCTCCAAAGCCCAAGAACGGGAGGAAGCACAAGAAGTCTTGAGGGAGACTTCTAGGTGCCACCAAGCCACCCGGTGTAACCTTCCTTCCTGTTATATTGGGGGCCCCCTACAGTTTATGGAATGAAGTGTCTGTCATGATAGGCAATTATTTTCCATTTGGAAGAAATGTAAAACATTGAAGGAGAAGTAATTCCAAAATGTAAACTTAGTTGCCTTTTTAAAAAGAGAGTGTGCTGAACATAACAGGTGTTGAACGTGCTAGACATTTTTATGACTATCGGTTACTGGCTTGTAAAGTGAGGGGTGTGTGGAGTCTGTCCCTGCAACCCAGGAACCCAGGTTGTTAACTTCCTTTCTCCCCACTACCCTTAGGGCTTGCTCTCTAATGGTGTGACGATTTAAGGATGGCTTGGGCTTTTCTTTTGGAAGAGAGTATGTTTTTGTAATCATTGCTTGCTATTCTCGCATGGGGAACTATGTTCTAGGCTCCTGAGCAGTGGGTCTCAGACTCTAGCACCCAGCAGCATCACCTGGAAAGGTGGTACAATGCACCCTGCTGGGCCCCACCCAAAACTGCCTGTGGTGCTGGGGTTCTGAGGGAAGGCCACGCTTTGCTTCAGACTTTTCTTTCTTGAGGAGCTCAGATATTGTGAGACCTCATGTCCTGGGAACCAGCTTTGAGGACTCCTTGTAGAGAGGAGTATTTCTGAAACTGACGTGCATACGCCTGCCAGTCATTTACATGCACACACTTGTATACAAATGCACATGCACACAGATACACAGATCACACACATACACTCACACACCCATGCACGAATGCATGCTTGCATGTACAGGTTAATGTGGGGGAATTTTTAAAGTAGTGCGAGTGATGTAGGCTGTCCAGCTAGAGCATGTACTGACATCACTGCGTAAGAGCGCATTTCCACAGCACTTGCTGAAACTGTTGGGCCTGGGAGTCTGAAGTGAGACTAGCCACAAGGAGACGGGTACTGGGTTCTTCCTTCTTTTATGGTTTTCATACATTTTTAAAATGTTTCCATCATTTGAAGACAGATATCCAGGTATCCAACCAAAACAGAACCCTTCGGGATGGGATGGAGGCCTGGGTGTTATTTGGACGACGCCTCAGGTGGTGAGCTTGTCCAGCCAGCTCCGTGCTTTGCTGGGTGCCTCTGAGCCCTGTGCCTGTCCCTCCATGGCCTGGGCTTGGGTTTCTCTGGCATGATTGATGAGGATGAAAGTACCTGCCCTGTTCCTCTCAGGCATCAGGTAAAATCCAGATAGGAAACAGTAGATAGTTGTCTTAAAAATACCCAGCGCTCTACACATGCAAAAGGCTTGTTGCTTTTTTCTCCTTCTAAGGTCTGGTTTCCTTAAGGCCTAGGAGCACAGTTGCCAAATACAGCTAATAAAAATCCAGGAGGCCCCATTAAATTGGAATTTTCAGCAAAAGATGAGTAATTTTTCATGTAAGTATCTTCCAAATAATATTCGAGACATATAGTAAAACTTATTTGTATTTTCTCTGGCAGTTCTTTGGTGGAGATTTTTTTTTTCCTGCAGCAGCTAGCAGGTTGGGGCTCCAGGCTCCTTGCTCATTGCTGCACATCTCCAGGCTCCTTTGTCTGGGTATCTCTGTTAGCCAGTGCTATACAGGACATCACGTCCACAGGGAGGACAGGACTGGAGTGTGCCTTAAAACTGCACGGAGGCCCATCTCTCCTTTCCTTTGGCTCTGATCTCTGTACCTCAGGGCTCTGGTTTTCTTCATGTACCTTGTTCATTAGATTTACAACTGAAGGCTTTGTGGGTGCACATGCGTGTGCTGGGTGGGACAGTTGTGCACTAGAACATGGCTGGTGTTTTGTTCTCTAAGCAAGCAGTGGACTCTCTCATCTTACCCTTGACAGGAATGGCCTGTAACAACCAGGAATCCCAGTGCTGGAGCCTTCTAGTGTAGGGTCCTTATACCTGTGTGCCTTACAGTACTAGCCAAATACCCAACATACGAACTTGAAAGGGGGAATACTTTGCTCAGTTTCAGGAATTACACTCCATCATACTGGGAGGGCATGGCAGAGACGCACATAGCATGGTAGATGAGATACAGAACAAAACACTATCAGGAATAAGCCAGAGCAAGACCCGCTAATGCTTCCAGTATGCTCCCCCTGACCTTCCTGCAGCCAGATGCGACCTGCTGGTTCTCCCACCTCCCACAGTCCCATCAGTGGGTTAAACCATTAACCATCAGAGCCCTCAGGATCTAGTCCTCTTTGGAAACAGTCTCACAGACATGCTTGGGGTGAGCTTTACAAATCAAGTCCCATCTCAACTTCTGAGGTTGACAACAGAGACCATCAAACTGTCCCATCTGACTTCTGAAGGAAAGATTTTGGGACACTCCCAGTCTACTGTTGTTTCTGGGGCTCTTGATATCATTCCAGTTAGAGGGAGGTCACTTTAGGATATAGTTGTCAGTGTATTATATCTAAATGCACAATGCTTGCCCAACTTACGTGCACACTGTCTTCTGTCTTCAAATCTTACTTGGATCAGGTCCACTGTAAACTGTAGATGGCTTTAACTGCTCAGGTTCCTGTGTTCCAGCTGGAAATGTGTTTCTCAGTCTGTGGACGGTAAAGGGGGAACCTCCATTACCTGGAGCTTGTGTAGTTTTTAAGAATTCTCTTGGAAATTCTAGGGCCCAGCTTGGCAGCAGACTGTCTGTCCTTCTCAAACACCAGAATCTCCTTTCCTCTTGAGAAACAAAGCAGCACTTAGCAGTGGTGGCACACGCCTTTAATCCCAACACTCGGGAGGCAAAGGCAGGCCGATCTCTAAGTTCAAGGTCAACCTGGTCTACAGAGTGAGTTCCAGGACACAGGACAGCCAGGGTTACACAGGAAAACCATGTATCAAGAGAAAGAGAGAGAGAGACAGACAGAGACAGAGAGAGACAAAGACAGAGAGACAGAGACAGAGAGACAGAGGAAGGGAGGAAGAAAGGGAGCAAGAGAGAGA
>NW_022196912.1:6960074-6967577 GCF_008632895.1 Mastomys coucha | reverse complement strand
AGAGGAGAGAGAGAGAGGGAGGGGAGAGAGAGAGAGGGAGGGGAGAGAGAGAGTGCACTTCCTAGGTGAATTAATCGCTCTTGGGTACCCTAGCAATCTGATGCAATGGATCTACAGTAAGTGTGCTTGATTACTTGTGTAATGTTCTGTCTCCCTGCCACCGAAATTTTGCATTTTAAAGAACTAGTAGAATCTTTAGCTATGTGGCTTTGGGTCTGTGGTCCTGTGGTCAAGGGTAAAAGAAAGGTTTTCAGAGTTGATGGTCCAAGTTTCCTAACTGAGTCTAAGCTGATACAACTCTTTGATAAACCTTCTCTAGAGCATTTGACTAAATACTTCAACTATAAAAACCATCAAGAATAACTGCAGTTCACTAATAGCTTTAGCCTGACGTAGCTGGCACTGAATGTTAGGTGCCCTTTGTCCTTGTCATTATGGCCAAGTTACAGTGAGTGCCAACTCTGCATGTCCTCGGGGAAAGAGGATTGGCTGTGGGTGCCACACTTATGGGGCTCTACGGTCCGTTTTGAGGGTCTGTGTGCAATACTGCTAATTGCTGCTAATAACTATGAAAGCCACACACTACTGTCAGTGATGACTTAACACCCTTCCTCCCCGGACTTACATTTATTAAACACTTACTTTGTGCCAGATGCTGGGGGGGTAGAGCCCTTTCTCATAGTTACCCCACATAAGGTAAAGACGCTTACTTCTCAGCTGTCCTGAGTGAAGAGATGTTGAAGCTCTACAGGAGCATGCTTAGTAACCGAGCTACTAAGTTCTACACTCTGTGGTCCATTGTGGTCTTCTCTGGTGGGTCCTTAATCATGAGGCCAGCTACACAGCGGACCTGCTGTGAGCTTCAGGCCCATGGCACCTGCTTCAGAAGGACTCTGCAAACCTCAGATTTTTCTTAAAAGACTATTAGAGGCTTACTCTCTACTCTACTGCACCTGGCAAGCAGGCCAGGGACAGAATAGGTGGCTGGGGGCAGGATGGGTGGCTGGGGGCAGGATGGGTGGCCAGGCTGCTGAAAAAGCAACAGGGAAGTGCTAGGGTGGGAAGAGGGGAAGTGGTCCCCAGGACAAGGCCTGCCTGTTGCTTCAAGAAGAACAGTCCTGTGGCATCTCAGTCAGCCATGAGTGTCAAGCATTGGTATGTCTGAGTGCCCTGAGATGTCGATGTCTTAAAAACATAACTGAATAAAACCACTTCCTATTCTCTTACACATTTCAACATCAACTATTTGATTCAGGCAGCTAAATTCCTCTTTAATAAGAAAATGTTCACATTCCATCTTGAGGGGTGGGGTGGAATCTTCATCTCCCTTCTCAGACATGCAGGACAGTTTCTTCCTGCCCCCATTTTTAGGATCATGGAACCAATTCTGACATAGAGCAGGCGTGCATATGCTCAGTGTGCAGCTTCTAGACCCACCTGCCCTTTGTTATGTGTGTCCAGTGTCAATCCGCTTGGGCTCTGTCACTTTGTGAGGCTTCTTCAGTTCTTCTGGACTCAAGGTGATGTGCTTTCCCCTCCTTGGCTTGCAGTGACTTGGTGAGGTGAGCAGAGTTTGGGTACCTGGTCCTTGATGTGGTGTGGACCCCAGAATAGGACAGCCCCTCTTGGAAGTAAGCCTTTGTGCACACTGTGCTGCCTGCTTCTCTCTGCTGTTGTTAAAGACACTGCTTAAAGTCAGGCCTGCAAACGAAACCATGCCATCAATATCCTGTCCTGTCCTATGGTTTCCTAAGAAAGAACAAAACAGATGGCGAGTTAACCCCCAAGGGAAGCCTCCTTACTAGGCAGCCTAGGCCTGGCCTATGGCTCTGTCCTCCTCCAGGAGCCACGCATCTGTGTGTGGCGTAGCCTAGGGAACATTTCCTGTCCTCCATGCTGGGGATGGATCCCAGGGCAAGGAGAGTCACAAACTGTGCAGCTGTGGCCCAGGTTGCTCTTCTGAAATAGCATTTGAATGGATAAAGCCTTTTACCTGTTGAAGATTAAATGCCCTTGGAAGCCTGCGGTTAGATAATCTAGCACTGAGAGGAAAAAAAAAAACACTATAAATAATTGCTCTGTTGTTTGTGCTGCTTCCCTTGATGGGAATGAAAGCTTGCTTCTCTGCCACAAAAGCAATAGAAAACATCTTAGAGGAGGAGCCAGGTCTGTATGCCTCCTCCAGAGCGCATGATTTAGAGGCATTGCTCCATGGGAGATTAAATAGGATTCAGGTAAACAGCTGAAGGGTTTACATGGGATTAAGCTTTGAAAACACCATCATAGGGGGGGCGTTCTCCTGTGTAGAGATGAGGGAGCAGAAGCAGCTCCCTCTCTCCAAGCCAGGTCAGTGGCAAGGATTTAAGGGATTAGAAAGGGACTTCCCAGCAGCACCCAATGCTGAGAGGGAGCTCAGAGGTAGAGACGGGCCTCTTCCCCACCTACTGTACCTTCCCCAGGCCACCGGAGGGTCTTGTATCACCCAGAGCAGGCCCTCCTTCCCTGTCTTTTATCTGCTTTGTAGACAACAAGGATAAGCACTGACAAATCTCTGCCCCTGAGAAATATCAAAGACGAATCAGACTTGGTAGGAAGGAATATATGACTTCCAGGGAGCAAAATTGAAGGAAAAGAGGTGGGACAGAGCATGAGTGAAGTGGGTAGTGGGGGAAGGAGTTGAGTTGGGAAAATTGGGAGGTGACTAATCATGCAGTCCTGAAAGACAAGCAGGACAGAGAAGACCGGAGTGCAAAGACCCTGAACATAAGAAAGCCAGTGTGGGCAGAGAAGAGAGAGACCCAGCAGGTGCAGGCAAGGTAGAGTCCAGGGAAGAAGCAGAGGGTCAGCTCATGGGACTTGTAACATCACACTGAGAATCTGGCCTTGACTCCAAGGGAAGGTAGGAGCCACAGCTGGGCTCCTGGCTTCATCTCAGGTCTGATGTGGCCTTTCTGGCTTCATTGTTAAGAATGGATAGTAAGAAACAGTGCCAGGACCAAGGGGGGAACGAGAGCTGAGCCATGCTGTGATCTGGTCCTGTGATAACAGTAGCCACATCAGGGCGGTGGAAGAAGTAGACTTTGTATATTTTTGAGTCACGTAGAGTTGGAGTGTGTTGACATGCCAGAAGTGGATCAGGAGACTTAGGGAGGAGTCGGTGACATCGCCAACATGCTTCTGAGCAACCGGAAGGATGGAATCGTGACTGACACATGGCAGGGACTTCAAGAGCATAGGGTCTCTTTTTCAGTTCCATTTTGAACTTGTGTAACTTGATGTCTAGGTGACCTTGAGCGTGTTCTAGGTTTGAGCTGGTAGTTCATGGTGGAGATGTTGAGGACTCATAAGAATATAGGTAATCTGTGGAGCTGCAAGTCTGGAGAGGAAGGCACAATGCTTGGGATCTGGGGGTGTTTTTAGGAACTGCATCCTGCTAGCCCACGTCTTCTAAAAGGGAAATCCAAGTTTTTGAAAGTGAGGATCAGACTCTTCAATGCATTAGAACCCAGCTCCACCAGTGTTAACCCAGACACCCATATTTATTTTGCTATTTTTTAACGAGACAAAGTCTTTCATGAGGCTCAGGCTAGCCCTGAAACTGCTACCATCTGTAGAATTCTGACATTACAGACATGAGACACCACATTCAGATCCAGACACTATTTATTATAGTTTTATAATAGCTGTAAAATGGGTACAGTGCTCCGGGACTCACGCATTCATTCAACTGCCTTACTGTACTTCCTCTGCTCCAACTCCATTCCCAAATGCCATTCAAGAATGCTGTGGACTTTGGGCAGTCTGCTACTTGTTAGTAGAAAGATAAGACAAGAAATTGGAATGAAGCACTTAGAAATGTTTATGACCATTTGCCACAGCCACATTTCCCAAGGGCAACAACGGTAGATTCATCTTGATTGATGAGCAATGTAAAGAAAAACAGATATGATGGCTGTCTCATAGGTGGCTCACCTATGGTATGAGACATGCATGGAAGGTGCCGGGGGATCACGACAGATACCTAGAGAGGCACTGTGCAGCATGATGCCTTCTGAGGTTAGCCCTTGGAAATCCTTGTTTCCTCCTAAGACTGGAAGCTTCTTTTTGCTCATGATATCCTCAGTTACCCCTCATCTCTGTGGGTCAGCCTTCCTTCCCCATCCACCTAGAGGCTGGGGCTCCCCTGCCATGAGAGACCCTTCATTCTCTCTCTGAAAGTTATTCTCCCAATTACTCCAGATTATAAAGTATAGGCCCTATCTGGGGGATTGTACCTCAGCACTTGACTAGGGTACATGAGGTTCTACAATCAATCCCTGCTAGCATGACCCCCCCCATGCAGAAATAAATTAAAAATAAATAATGTGGACTAGAATTGTTTAACAGGTGATCAAGAACTTCAAAATGTGCTGGCCTGCACCAGTTTACCTTGGGTAGCCAGTCCCACAGTCCCCAGAGGAGGCTCCAATCCCAAGAGCTCTAGCACACCCAGGATCTTAGAATCAGGGGTGAGTAGAACAGAACATCTGTTTCAACACCACTGGGAGTAACTGGAACCAGCAGGATCTAGGGATGTAGGAACCCCACCAGACCAGTGGCTTGGGTTCCTTCTCCTCTGCCCTGGTTTATCTTGGGCTTGAACTCCAGAGAAGGCTCAACTCCCAGGCGCTCTAACACACCCAGAATAACGGGAACCCAGGATCTCAGAAGCTTGGTCACTCCAGGGTCTCAGAATCTCAAAGGCAGCTTGACTCCCAGGAACTCTGACACACCCAGAATCTCAGTATCACATAATCATGGAATCACAGGATCACAGAGATAGCCGGACTCTAAGGAGTTCTGACTCAACCAGGATTACAGGAAGGACAGGCTCCAGTCAGATAGAGCGAGGGCAGTGAGCACTAGAGATAACCAGATGGCAGGAGGCAAGCGTAAGAACATAAGCAACAGAAACCAAGGTTACTTTGCATCATCAGAACCCAATTCTCCCACCATAGCAAGTCCTGGACACACCGTCACACCAGAAAGAACAAGACTTGGATCTAAAGTCACTTCTCATGATGATGATAGAGGACTTTAAGAAGAACATAAATAACTCCCTCAAAGAAATACAGGAGAACACTGGTAAACAGCTAGAAGCCCTTCAAGAGGAAACACAAAAATCCCTTAAAGAACTACAGGAAAACACAATCAAACAGGTGAAAGAAATGAGCAAAACCATCCAGAATCTAAAAATGGAAATAGAAACAATAAAGAAATCACAAAGGGAGACAACCCTGGAGTAGAAAACCTAGGAAAGAGATCAGGAGTCATAGATGCAAATATCACCAACAGAATACAAGAGATAGAAGAGAGAATCTCAGGGGCAGAAGACACCATAGAAAACATTGACACAACAGTCAAAGAAAATGGAAAAAACAAAAAGCTCCTAACCCAAAACATCCAGGAAATCCAGGACATAATGAGAAGGCCAAACCTAAGGATAATAGGTATAGAAGAGAGTGAAGACTCACAACTTAAAGGGCCAGTAAATATCTTCAACAAAATTAGAGAAGAAAACTTCCCTAACCTAAAGAAAGAGATGCCCATGAACATACAAGAAGCCTACAGAACTCCAAATAGACTGGACCAGAAAAGAAATTCCTCCCTAATTCCACCTCTAACAACAAAAATAACAAGAAGTAACAATTACTTTTTCTTAATATCTTAATATGAAAATTACTATTACCAAAATATATCCTCATCAATTGAAATCCAAAAATATGAGGAATTAGAAATTTGTTGGCTATCATCCAGTGGTCTCTGTAATTTGGTAATTGGAGAAATAGGTCCAATATTATACAATCCATATACACTTTCTGCTTGTTTGTACATGACATTGTCTTGCTGTGTATAACATAATGGTCTTGAAATCAGGCTTTTCCTATCTCAGCCTCTCTATTTGTAGGATTGTTTATTTAATGTTTTTACATTATACTATGGGTTTCAAAACAGCTTACATATTTCAAAATTATTTATACAGCCAAAAGAAACAGAGACAATTAACCTTGGAGGTAGCTTGTAAGAGAACAACAAAGAGTGAGACTAAATGCCTTGCTTGACATTTGTAACTATTGTATCAAGTTTGAAGAAGACGACTTTATAAGTTACTCTTTCTCTGAGATGAATGTTTTTCAAAATCATATCAGCCAATGGACCAGATTCTTACCCTCACCTAATGTCTGCGCCACCCTCCAAGCAGAACCATTGTTCATTGAAACAGTTGGTGAATGACTTTATGGATAGACCATCTTAATACACACACCATTTCTTAAATGAATGTAACCTGTTCTCTTTGGGCTGAGAATGAAGTCACTCACTCAAGTCAAATAGCTTTGACCATAGCAGGAGATCTGTATCCAAAAATTGTGCCTACAATTCATTCCTTGGTGCAGCAGAACTGTCGACTCTTAGCTTAGCTACGATGGAGGTAAAATCTTTGGTGATGTGAGGGTTATTGAAGTACAACCCTATTACAATGAACTCCAATGTCTAAAAATTGTTCTTATTTTGGGCTTGTACCACAGTAAGAGCCAAGATTTTAAGCCTTACTAAAAACAAACAAACTAAAAGATTTTATCTATTTATGTTCCTTTTAAAAAACTAGTAGTAATGTATTATTTTAAAATATACAGCTAATATGTTTGGAGTTATTCAAAATTTATATTGAGAAAAACGTATGTATTTTCAGTATTGCTGTAGACAAGCATTTACATAAGACTGTATGATTGATTGTCATTTTATATCAAACAATTTTTATAATACTCATTTTTATTGTTAAAATATTTTATAAATTTTAAAGAATATGGCAAAATAAGAAAACGGAAAGGTTAAAAAAAAATAAGGAAGGACACTTCATACTGGTCAAAGGAAAAATCTATCAAGATGACTCTCAATTCTGAACACTTATGCTCCAAATACAAGGGCACCCACATTCATAAAAGAAACTTTACTAAAGCTCAAAGCACACATTGCACCCCACACAATAATAGTGGGAGACTTCAACACCCCACTCTCAGCAATGGACAGATCATGGAAACACAAACTAAACAGAGACACAGTGAAACTAACAGAAGTTATGAACCAAATGGATCTAACAGATATTTATAAAACATTTCATCCTAAAGCAAAAGAATAAACCTTCTTCTCAGCACCTTACGGTACCTTTTCCAAAAATGACCATATAACTGTTCACAAAACAGGCCTCAACAGATATAAGAAGATTGAAGTAATCCCATGCACCCTATCAGATCACCATGGACTAAGGTTGGTCTTAAATTCCAACAAAAACAATGGAAAATACACATACACATGGAAACTGAACAATGCTCTGCTCAATGATAACTTGGTCAAGGAAGAAAGAAATTAAAGATTTTTTTTAGAATTTAATGAAAATGAAGACACATCATACCAAAACTTATGGGGCACATGAAAGCAGTGGTAAGAGGAAAACTCATAGTTCTA